>NC_028354.1:2798309-2939240 GCF_000741045.1 Vigna radiata var. radiata
TAAAAGTTTTGAAATTTAATTTGTTGATGTAATATAATTTAATATACTTTATTATATTAAATCAGATTTTATATAATTATTTTTATTTTTATTACTTTTATTTTAATTATTTTAATTTTAATTTTAGTAATATAATTATTATAATAATATAAAATATATTTTAATAATTATTAAAATATGAAAAAATATTAAATAATATTATATTCTTAAATTAAATTAAAGAGTTATTAAAATATAAATAAAAGAGTTTTTAAAAATTTTTAAAAAGGATGCAGAGTTAAAAAATGTAGGATTATTCTGAATAGAAAGAAAAAAAAGTAAAACATATATTTACTAAAGTTAAAAAATAAAGTTTTGAAAAAGTTAGAAATACAATATTAGGTGTTGGAGGTGTAGGATGAAACACCTTACGTTAAATAGAAAGTAAAAGATAAAAAAAATATTTACTACAGTTAAAAGTAAATTTTTGAAAAAGTTAGAGGTGCAAGATGAAACCTTTAGAGGTGCAGGATGAAAGATCCATGTGAAAAAGGGTATGCAAATAATAAAGGCCCGTTGACACATGAAGCCCGGCCCAATGTAATCGTATAGGTTCATTTAGTTTCGAATCATATGGTGCACTGTATTTAAGGTGGGTCCAATAACACCATATCATTAGCCGTTCATATATATTGCACTCTAAAACCCTAATTGCCAGTGCCTCGGCTGTGTTCATCAGCATCTCTCAGCCTTGTTTTTAGAGGAACACCAGTGCAAGCAGGTACTCTTGTTTCTTTACAATAGTTACCGTGTTGATATTATATCTTTACTTTTATTATGTTTTCTACCAAGTGTGTTTCTTACGATGTGTTTATTTGACCTAAATCTATGTACCCAACATTTCATTTTTGCTTAATTAACATTCTCTCTTAGAGAAATACTGACATGGGTTGAAGCGAAAGCAACTATTGACGTAATATTCAACTTGGGTTTTTGCAATGCTTTTCTATTTCTCGATTTGTATGAAAACTGAGTGGTTTAGCCAAATTTGGAATCAGATTTGAGATATTTATTAAGTTTAATTGCTATTTCGGACTTTTCCAGCTTTTCGGATATATTTGTTCCTTGTGTTGCCCAAAGTTATCATTTTTGTTTGTATTGTTATAATTTTTCTTTAAATTGTAATGTCCCTGATAACTTTTCTGTATAGTTTGATTGTCTCTTTGTTCTGCAAAGTTAGTTTAGATGTTAAATGACCTTGATTTGTGTTTATTAGAGACAAGATGGCGGTTCCCTTGCTAAACAAGAAAGTTGTGAAGAAGCGTGTCAAGAAGTTTAAGAGGCCTCAAAGTGACCGCAAAATTTCCGTGAAGGTATGTGTGCTGGATTAGTTAGCTTGTAAATTAATTTCCTGAAGATTTTCAATGTTATGTGGTCTTTTGATGATTGCAAAGGGTATGCCAACGTTTAGATTTTAGAGAATTGAACCTTGAATGACTTTCAGAGTAAGTTTAGATGTTTCCAGTTTGGTATCCCTAATGTTTTCCAGTACCAATATAATTTCCAGATCCCGTAGTATGATTGTTTTCATCTTTTTGATAAGCTTTGTTATATATGTTGGTCAATAATCTTGAACATCATTGGTTCCAAGGTATAACACTTAAACAATGTATGCTCTTTTTGTATGCAGCCCAGCTGGCGCAGGCCAAAGGGTATTGATTCACGTGTGAGGAGAAAGTTCAAAGGATGTGTTTTGATGCCAAACATTGGTTATGCTTCAGACAAGAAGACCCGTCACTATCTGCCTAATGGATTCAAGAAGTTTGTTGTCCACAATGTCAAGGATCTTGAACTTCTGATGATGCACAACAGGTACTAACTGGTTGTTTGCATGTAAAAATTTCCTCATTACCCTGTTGTTGGTACATTATGTTCCTGACTTAGTTACTATGGTTGATGAAACACAGGACATACTGTGCTGAGATAGCACACAATGTGTCAACCAGGAAGAGAAAGGAGATTGTAGAACGTGCTGCACAGTTGGATGTTGTTGTTACCAACAAACTTGCCAGGTTGCGCAGCCAAGAAGATGAGTGATTGCTGTTGCTAAATCAAATAATTTTGCTTTTATCCTTTAATGTATGGACTTGGCTGAATATCTTTTCAAAATTATTCGTGTTATGTTATCTTTGTTTTGGATCAAGAGCTTCTTAGTGTTTGACTAGTTGAGCTATAACTTCTTTGACTTCTTCATATAAGTAGTCATTTTATGCTATATTCCTCCTTGTTTCTTTTATGAAACGCATTTTTTGCATTTTATGCATATGAAGCTGCATTATTTTGAATGATATTCTGTTTCAAATGAGTTGTAGCTTCATGATTTGGTGTTGGTTACAATCCGGGAATGTACTATTTAAAAGAAAAGTGAAGCATTAACATGCCTTGGCAGAAGAAAATTGAATTGACATTCCTTGGAAGAAGAAAATCGAATTTACTTAAATTCTATTCAAATGATTCTCTCAATGAATACTTGTTATACTATATTAGAATTAACCTGTACAATATAATTTATTAAAAAAATTTCAATTAACATTCTAAAAAATCTATTTTAGTTTAAATATATAATTAAATTAATTGTTTATAGCATTGAAAATAGAATAAGATACAATCCAAAGTCTGAGTAGGAAACTTCCCAGTATCATTGAAGAAGCTCTTGCAGTCTTCAAATGCTCTTTAGTTGTTTTCTTAGAAAAGTTGTTGCTACATCTATGCTCGTAAAGATAGATTAGGGAAAATGAAGATTGATCTTTTTATCTTTTATAAATGATTAATGTATATTAATCTTTGGATTTGTTGGTTTTTGCAACTAACCAAAAGTTATAATTCCTAATTTATTTTCTATTTTGATTTTTAATTTAAAAATGTACACATCATTTTTTATGTTAGTTTAACGAACTAGATAGACCAGATCAAAACCGACTGACGCCACATCGAGCCAAATCCGATATTTTCATCCAAAATAATTTATGATCTTTAAAAATAATAGTAAAAGAGATATTTTGGGATAATATTGGTGTCCCCCAAATATTAGTAATTTGTTGAAATCAGATAAAGTTTTTATACAAATTCGACGTAGGTATATATGTGGACATATATGGTCTTATATGGAAAATCACTATCTGGTAAATGTACTTTTTTATTTAAATTTTAAAAAATATAAAATTTAAAGAAGCATTTATTATATTTTCCTACGTAATTTTCAGGAAAATATAAACCATAAATTTTCACCAGATTGCTTTTATTATTCTGTTAAAATATAACAAATAGCATTCTTAATTTAACATAAATGAAAAATAGCTGTAATCAACGTTAAAGAGTAAATAAGTTATTTGAAAGAAGTTATTCTGGTTGATCTTTAGTTTAGTCTTTTGTATTTAATTTTGTTGAATATCCAGTAAAAAATTTAATTCGCTGCTTACAGTAGTTTGTTTTAGTAAAAAAATAATTACTTATTCGTGAAGAATAAATGTGGTCTCAATCCTCTATTTTCCTCTAGTATATTAACACGTTTGGTAATACTTTTGATTTTTCTCATTGGAAAACTTTGCAATAAAATAAAAAATAGGTAGGTTTTTGCTGCCTACACCCTGTCATTTTCTTCCTACACCCTATCATTTTATTTAATACCTGTTTTGTCCTTCAGAGTTTTATTTGAAAGTTGGGTACGTAGACACAACGTTGCTTCGTTTTCACGGAGAACCTCCATTGTTGGCTGTGTTTTGACGTTCATTCAAATTAGTTGGATATTTTATTTTAAAATATACTTATCCTTTGTTATTTTCTTGTTATTTTGTTTATGTAGAAATAGTCATGATATAATTATGGGCTTGCATTTATATTTTACTTTTGAATTGACTATATTAAGTAGAGCCGTCAAAATGAGTCACAACCCGCGAGCCAACCCGGTCCGTCACGGGTTCGGGCCGGGTTGGGTTTGAAAAATACAACCCACTTATATGCGGGTCAGATTTCAACCCGGCTCATTTAGATCCGGTTCATGCGGGTTGAACCCGTGGTGAGCCGGGTTGGCCCACCAACCCACCTACATAATTTTATTTTTTTAATTTATTATTTTATTCATGAAGTCCCAAAAAATAAAATATTTTCTTCACTCACTGTGTATACCAAAACAGTAACTTCTGCTCTCACAAATCACTCTCACGGTACTTGCTCCTATTTGACGGTGCTCTCACCCTCATTTCACTAAAATTCTTCAAGGAGCAGGTAAAACACCATTCCTTTTTTCTTCTCTTTTCTCCACATTTTTGTTTTCTCACTTCTCTTTCTTTTTTTTTTTCAAAAACCCCATAATGACAAAAATAGGGGTTTGTGAATTTGTTTTTTGTTCTGGAAGATTTGAAGACATGAAATGATTTTTTCATGTTCTAACATCCTTGTATCAGATTTTGTTCATTTTATTTAAATAATTTGAGTATACATTATTTGAACAAGCTCTTTTTGGTATCTTTGAATTTGGAAAATTATGTTACAGATTAAAATATTAATTTTTTGTTGATGTTGTTGAGTACTGGTTCTTTTTTTTTTTTTACTAATATTTTTTTATTGATTTTCAGAATTGTTCTGATATTAGGAAAATCTTTATTAGTGAATTTGGAGATAACAAGAACAAGGGTCAAGGGTTACAACAAGAACAAAAAATGATGAATATAAGAAACTTATTTGTATGTTTTTTGTGTTTGTTTTTGAATGAGATTTGGATTATATTGTACTTTTTATTATTATTTTGAATTGTCTTTAACATAATTTTTTGGAAGTGAAAATTGTTTAAATTTAAATTACAGAAAGTTTGTATTTTTTTTATTTTAAAAAAAATGTAATTAAATGGGCTAGTGAGCCAACCCGTTTACCCACCAACCCGTGGTGAGTCGGGTCGGGTTCAAGTTTTTGTGGCTCGCTAATAAATGAGCCGGGTTGGGTTGACTTACTAAGTGACCAACCCGTGGTGGGCCGGGCCGGGTCGAGCCGGGTTACCCGTTTTGACAGCTCTAATATTAAGTAAATCATTCTATTGAATAAAACAAGGTTGAAAGCTTTATTGAGTCATAATATTATCTGTTCTAATAGTGGTATCAAAACTCACAATAACATGATACTTACCAAACACAAAAGAGCAGAGAATAGAGTGTGAAAATGGCTAACAGTAATAGTTTCCTTAGTATTCCAAAGTTTGATGGAGACTATCATCACTAATCAATGCTAATGAAAATTTGTTGGATCAAAAGAATACTGGAGCATAGTACAACAAGGCTATGACGAGCCAAAAACACTAGAATTACTTACAGGAGCAAAACGTCGAATCTTGGAGGAGCAAAAGTTGGATGATTTGCGGACAAAGGACTATCTGTTTCAATCTGTTGATAATAATATTTTGAAAACAATCACCAACAAAGCTATCTTCAAAGCACTTTTGGATTCAATGAAGCAAAAATTTAAAGGAAATGCTTGAGTTCAACGAGCACAACTCCAAAGACTTCTAATGGATGCATATTTATGTCTAAATTTATGTTTTAAAATTTAAATGTTTATGAGATTCTTGTGTTTAAATGATTGATTTAATGTGAATTTGTGACAGTTTGATTTATTGGGTTTGAGAATTAAAGATGTTTAAAATGTGATTCTTAGTTATATGAATTATTTTGGATGTTCTAATGTTTATTTGTGTAATTGAAGTTAGAATTTTTTTTTATTTAAAGCATGAAATTGAATGGTCAATTTGATTAACTTAGGGATCCTATGCAATTTTGAAAAGAAAGAGATGACTAAAGTGCAATTAAAGGAAAATTCTAGATTTTTGTGCAATTTTGAATAAAATAAAAAGGGTTGAAATATAATTTTGGACAAATTTAAATATGTTAGATATTTTAAAAGATACTTTGGAGAAAATATATCTTAAGATATTTTATTCGATATTGTTAAATAACTATCTTATTTAACTATATCAATAAGTATCAAAAGATAATATTTGTCAAATATTTTGGATCTAGAAAAGATATTATCAAATATTCTCAAAAATTGATTAAATCTGTTGAATATTTGGAAAATATTAGATATAAGATAAAAGATTTTATCAACAGAAGATTTAGAGTTCAAGCTCAATCAAGCCTATATAAAGAGACCCAGAAGAGGTAGAAATCATACTTCATTTATTTAATGATACTCCTCCACCGGAAGCCATCATCTACCATTCCTCTCACTTTTATTTTACCATGTGTTTCGCTCCATTCATGGAGCGCTAAGCTTCTAGGGCTATTCCACTGTAATTTCATTATGGATTCTGAGGTTAAGCTGAATTAATGTATTTGTTTCTTTTGATTATTGATTTGAGTTATTCTTCTTCTATATTTTTCATCTCTCAATCATATTAAAAGCAATGATTTTTGCATCATAAGGTATTTGAATCTACATGCATATTAATCATATGAGTTCAAGGGTTTCTAGGTTTGATTGGGAGTCTACTTTGATTGAATTTAGTAACTTTCATATGATTAAACGAGTTTTTGCTATAAATTGAAAATGTATGGTAATAATTTCAATTATAATTAATTGAGAATTTACTTTGATTAATTAGTGTTTAATTTGGTTTTGAGATTTAAGAATATACATGATTAAACGAAATATGATTTGATTGAGAATGTACTTTGGTTGAATTCATTATGAATAATCTAGAAAGGTCTTACATTTGATTGAGAATCTACTTTGGTTAACTACATGATCGCCCTCAAATTAATTAAGAATGTATTTTAATTAATTTGAAACCTGACAATAATCAATTGAACAATGATATGTGGATAACCGATGATGAATCTATCTTGGAAAAGTAGTTGAATTAGCCTATTTAATCATAATTGTTTCTAAGTTTCCTATTTGTTCTTCAAACATTTTCCAAACATTAAGCATTGTTTCTCACTTTTATTCTTAAGCATCGCATAACATTCATAAGAGCCAAATATTGAAAAGCAATTCTGTATTCGTTAGGAGATGACTTAAGGTTACCTTAACCCCATCTACTTTCTTGACTACTAACTTGGCAATACTGAAGTTGCCTAGAAAAGTAGTATTAATTTGATAATTTCAACGACAACGTATCAAATTTGGTGCCATTGTTGGGAAATACGGTTAGAATTTTGAATATTTTCTTACTTTTATTTTTATTTTTATCTTTATTTGTTTAACGCAAATACATTAATTTAGTTTGAGTTATTTTGTAGCCTTTAGTTATTCTTATTGTTAGCAAAATCTTTGTTCTTGTTTTAAATTAAGAATTTCTCTTAAGAAATACTTGAGGCTAGTTTGAATATACTCTGGCTAGGAAAGACTTGATTAAGTTGTCCATTCTGACAGACCTCTTTTTTTTGGGAGTGGACCCAAACAAAGTCTATTTTATCTCTTATTTGAAATATTTCTCTAAAGCAGGAACAAAAGAAAAATAAGAGTCAAAAATAGAGAAACAACTTCAAGAAGACTACGTAGTGCATGACCCGAGCTAACCTAGGAGAATTTTATCAAATTAACCCGAAAGTTGAAAGGAATTTGCGTAAGCTATGGGAAAGTTTGAAATTTGAGTGTTCTATAGAGGGAACGCTTCCTACATCTGAAGCCATACCACTTTCATTAATTCCAATCATAGATATATCCTCTGATCTTACAATTGATCCTAACCCAAACAAAATGGAACAAAGAACCATCAGACAATTAGCCACTTCCCACAATACAATTATTTGCAGTAACATAGAATATCCTAATGAGGAGTGGGAGTTGAGACCTGACTTATTAAATGCCTTACCTAAATTTAGTGGGTTGTTAAGGGAGAATACACACAACCACTTAAGACAATTCCACATGTTGTGTGAAACTTCTAGATCTCTCAGGATCACTATAGAGAGTCTTAAAATGAGAGCTTTTCCTTTTACTCTTCAAGGAGAAGCTTAAGATTGATGGTATTATCTCTCTGTACGAATTACAAATTGGAAAACTATAGAAAGAATCTTTGTTGAGAAATATTTCCCTGCATCTATATTATCAATCATCCATAGAGAAATCCAAGATATAAGACAGAGAGACAGAGAGAATCTCAGTGAGTATTGGGAAAGATTCAAGAAACTTTATGCTTCCGGCCCTTAACTTCAAATGGAAGATTTCATTCTATGTTTTTATGAAGGAAGTAAGTACTCTCATACTTTCACTTTGTATTCTATATATATTCTATATATAAGGCATTGAGGACAATGCATAGTTTAAGTGTGGGGATGTGGGAAACAATTTGAAATCTTTATAAAAACTTAGAATGAAATCTTCCATTTAAAGTTGAGGGTCAGAAACACAAAGTTTTTTGAATCTTTCCCAATACTCACTAAGATTTTCTCTATCTCTCTATCTTATATCTTGGATTTCTCTATGGATGGCTAATAATATAGATGTAGGGAAATACTTCTCAAGAAAGAGTCTTTCTATAGTTTCCCAATTTGTATTCTGTACAGAGAGATAATACCTCCAATCTTGAGCTATTACTTGAAGAGTAAAAGGAAAAACTCTCATTTTAAGGCTCTCTAAAATTTTCACATAACATGTGGAATTATCTCAAGTGCTTGTGTGGATTCTCCCTTGAGAACCCATTGAATTTAGGTACGGCATTTAATAAGTCAGGTCTCAACTCCCACTCTTCATTAGGATATTCTATGTTATCTGTATTGTGGGAAGTGGCTAATTGTATGATGGTTCTTTGTTCCATTTTGTTTGGGTTAGGATCAATTGAAAGATCAGAGGATATATCTATGATTGAAGTTAATGAAGGTGGTATGGCTTCAGATGTAGGAAGTGTTCTCTCAGTAGAATACCCAAATTTCAAACTTTTCCGCAACTTATGCAAATTCCTTTCAATTTCCAGGTTAATTTGATAAAATTCTCCTGAGTGAGCTTGGGTCATGCATTACACAATCTGCTTGAAGTTGTTTCTCTGTTTTTGAATTCTTCTTCTTTTTCTTTTGTTCTTGCTTTAGAGAAAGATTTCAAATAAGAGATAAGAGAGACTTTGTTTGGGTCCACTCCCAGGAAATAGAGGTGCGTCACAATGGAAAACTTAAGTATCAAGTCTTTCCTAGCCAGAGTATATTCAAACTAACCTAAAGTATTTTTCAAGAGAAATTCTTAATTTAAAACAAGAACAAAGAATTTGCTAACAATAAGAATAACTAAAGGCTAAAAAATAACTTAAACTAAATTAAATGTATTTGCGTTAAATGTAACATCCCATTTTAGAATGTCACGAGTCAATAATTTTTTTTCTTTAAGTAGATAACTTAAAAGAATTAAATAACTGTCCATTAAAATCCAACTAAAAAGACTTTTATTACAAACTTGTAACTTCTAATTCAACTTCCAAAAACAAATAAATCAAATTAACCCAAAATGTTCGAAAGTAAAATAAAAGAAACCCTTCCCAGTTTCTCTCCAATTTCTTGCCGCTCTAATGATCAACTGGAACACAGAAACAATAAGGGTAAGCTAACATAACCAACATCTAATAAAAACTTCAACACAACAATCGTTAGTCAACAAAGTAATATTGTTAACATGCACATTTAATCAAGTATACCATAACAAAATAAATCCAAGAAAACACACGTTGTCCTTTTGTACTCTACCATATGAAATCTGTTTACCAAAACAGGATAGTTCGAGCCATCCTCCATCGTAGTTTCATATTTATGAGTAAAAACTCCGCTACTTTCACAATGACAATATACTTAGCTCGACTGGAAACCTACAAGCGAGACATCCTACCCTATCTACCCTCTCGAAAGAGGAAAGAGTGACACTTGAGCCTTGTCTCTTCTACTGTCTCTTATAGACGAAGAGCATCATATCTGGTATTACAAGTACACAAGGAAGATACAACGTACAAATTATTGCAAACATAAAAGAAAACTCATCACACAAACTCGTACCAAATAATAAATCTCGTAATCACACTTCACATCATAGCCAACCTTCATTGTGAGTCTATTCTAAATTTTTTCGACTGCACCAAGAAGTCCAAGAACAAGTCCCACAATTTTTGAAACTAAGATTCTAAAACAACCAAAACCTAATAGCTCCAAAACGGATAAAAAAAAAAAAGGCTTTACGCCACGCCCAATACATAATACGAAGATGGGTGTTGCTCCCTCCACCACCTCAAGTGCTCCTACACCTCCTCACTATTTTCATTTATTCCAAAAATATTCTACACCTCCCCACTATTTTCTTTTATTCCAAAATTACCCTACACCTTCCCACTATCCTCAATAGTTTTTCTCTTTCTTTCTCTGTATTAATGGAGCATTTACATGGCTCAAATTTGAATTTGTGATATATTCCCTTAAATAAGTTTGATTCAATCTTATTTTCATTGTTCAATATAATTTTTTTTCACATTACTTAATAAATGGTAAAATTTTATTCTAAATTTCTAGAAAAATATTTATATATATGTTTTTTTTTTACATTTAATATCTATAATTTTTAACATTATATTATGTTTTAACTTACCAACATGTTTGACTTAAATAACTTGAATAAAGTATTTAATTTATTAGATAAATAATATAAAAATGTTATTAAATACTTAAAATATAAAAGAAAAGTTATTTGTTAAAGATTTGGAATTTATTTAATTCTTTCGTCATTATAAAGTTAATATATAATAATAATAATAATATATTATTATTTACTATTAATATTATTATGTTTATTATTTTCTGTTTGCATGTAACTTTTACCTTTTAAACCATTGGGTAGTTTGACCTTTTCGTGCTTCTACAACACAATCCAAGTTTTTATTTTCCTCTATTCTTTCTCACTCTCTTTGACCACCCTAACCAAAGTTCATTGTTTTTCTTCTTTAGTTCTTACTACAGGTTCTTTTCAGTGGAACAAAAGAATTCTCAAGTTACCCTTTTATCTAAGCTAACTTGAAACCTCTCAAGTTACCCTTTTCAGTTTTAGATATTTCTTTCTCGAAAATCCAGGTTTCAGTTGCCTATTTTTCTTTTATTTCTAGTTAATGCTTATTTTAAAATTAGTCATAAAATGTGACATGTCAAAACATAATAACCACACCGAAAAATAAAACACAAGCAATATGCACCTAACAGGGTTTGAACACAAAACCACCAGCTCCCCACAAAGAGCTTTTACCAATTAAGTTACACATCTTGCGAAAACATGCTTCTCATAAAAAGAAAACATTTAGCAATATCAACATAATTATCTTATTACATTTGAATTTCTCGGGTCTTACATTAAACAAATAAAGATAAAAATAAAAATAAGAATCAAAATATTCAAAATACTAACCGTATTCTCCAACAACGACACCAAATTTAATACATTGTCGTTGAAGCTATCAAATTAATACCACTTTTCTAAGATACTTCAATATTCCCTTTGTCTCTACAATGTAACAACAGTCGATTGTTTTAATGTAACCTTCGAAAGTATCACAAATTTATGGCATTAGAGGTTTAGTCACCTTAACATGAAAGGACTGCAAACACTTGCCTATAGGAAGATGATATACTGTTACCAATAAGGAGCATTGGTAAAACATGAAGAATTGTTTTGATGATGCTGCAAGAAGTATTATTTAAAGAGAACATTGTGAACTTAGGTCTTTTGTAGAATACAGTTTGTCTGAGGAAGTTCTCAAAAGCTAGTTCTGTTCCCTTGCCTGGTTTCGTGAATAGGAGAAGCTCGCGTTTCGTGTGTCGATAGTCGGAGCGGTTCTCTTCGAGTTGGCAAGGTGCTCTGCCTGGTCTTGTGAATAGGAGAAGCTCGCGTTTCGTGTGTCGATAGTCGGAGCGGTTCTCTTCGAGTTGGCAGAGTGTTTGCTTCCAGTTCGTGTGTCGAAGGAAGCACTTCCAGTTCGTTTGTCGAAGGAAGTTACTCACTGCACTCTTCCAGTTCGTTTGTCGAAGGAAGGTGTTTTCTATCCCTTACTCATTTCATTATCTTGTAATATGTACAACTATATTTTTAGTGAAAATCGTCGATCACTTTTATAGTGATTAACAACTGGACGTAGAATCTTTTTATTCGAACCAGTATAAAAATAATTTGTGTGATTTTTCTCTTCCCTACACTCCTTAATCTTTTAGCACTCCAACTGTTCGATAAAAGTTTTACAAGAAATTTAAAACTGATAAAGGAACTATTTTTGTGACCAAACACGCTTTTCGCTTACTCTAAGTTTTATTCTGCTGCGTCATACTCTATCTAAGAACGATACCGAATCAGATACAAGGCTTGCCAATCCAAGTCATGCACCATATGTATGACAAGAAAACAACAACGTCATACTTTTCAATTGGAGAGCTTCTAGACATCTACAACTCATATTCCACAATTGTAAAAGGTATATAATTACTTTTCTAGATTATTATAGTTGAAAAATGTAGTCGTATTTTCTACACACCAAGTTTGAAGCTTTTCATACATTCAAAAGGTGAGTTTGTGTATACTAAAAATCAAAATCCAGAAAAATGTGTGTGGAAAAGTTAATCTGGAATAATTGTTTAATGGGAATAATATTCCAGAAAATAGTTTCGTATGAGGAAAGTATTCATCCATCCAGAAGTGATACAAAATGTCCGGAAAAACAAAATCTGTAAAAGAATTATAATTACTATCGGAAAGAAAAGAAAATTGTCACCTGTTGAAGCTGCATGTTAAAGATGAAACTGTGAAACAAATTAAATTAGGATTAAGATAACACAAGTTAAAAGGTTATTAGTTATAATATTTCACACGTTTGATAGGATACACGAAGAAAATTATGTGTAAGAAGTAAAAGCTGAAATGTTATTTCCCAAAATTTTAAACAAACTTGTACAGCTATGATATGATAAGATGTGTAGTAGCAAACCTAAATACCCATTCTACGAGTGTGGTAACAAAATCTATTTGTCAAAACATTGACTTTCAAGCATATTTTCTATTTCTTTAAGAAACATTTGGTTTAATAGATTATTTTTCTAATATTTGTTGAAATTATTCTATATGGTTACTTAGTTTTTCTTTTTCAATTTAATCTTTATTTTAGTTAAAATAAGTCAACATGATTATTTCTATTAGAGTAACATTGATGTCACTAAAATAGTGATAATTTGAAATATTTACATAAACATGACCAAAGATTTGAAACACTGGTATACTAACATATGAATATATATTATATTTGTTTATTTTTTGTAGCTAGGTTACATTATTTATGTGACATCCCAATTTTATACTTCATTGCGGGTATAAAAATTAAGACGTCAACATAAATGATAATAAAAAGCAGTTGGAATAATAAAGGCTTAATACCGCTTTTGGTCCCTAGTTTGGGAGGGTTTGTTCAATATGGTCCTACCTTTTTCTTTTTCCATAACAATTGATCCCACCTTTTGAAAAAACTGTTCAATTGAGTCCTTTTTGTTCATAGTGGTCCCATATTCAAGTTTAAATTGTTTATTATAGTCCTTATTATATACGATGATGACATGATTTTTAACATAACATTATGTCAGGACTGTTAAAATAACATTTGGATAGGTGAATGCATGAAAGAACTTATTGACGTCGTAACCAGCACCGTTAGAAAATTGACGTCGTAACAAAAAAGGAGTCAATTGAACAGTTTTTTCAAAAAGTGGGATCAATTGTTATTAAAAAATAAAGGTAGGACCATATTGAACAAAACCTCCCAAACTAGGGACCAAAAGCGATATTAAGCCAATAATAAAATAGCAGATAAGGTTCTAAGAAATTAAAATTAAGGATTACAGTAATCCGGAATGTAGAGAAAATTTAAAAACGTGGAATACTAAAGTACTTCGAAATACAAGAACTGAAATTGTTCAGATGCATGGGAAAACTATGGAATTCCTAGAAAGACTAAGAAGTTGCTTCCTCACTCCCCTCCAGGACATTCTCCACTGATGCCTCTTTCTCCTCTGCTCACATCCAAGTGGATGATCATCGCAAAAGAAAAAGCAGGCAACAAACACAAACACAAACAAACAAGGGTAAGCTAATTATATAAACAAATACATATAACAGATTAAGCATGTGATCATATAAGAGTGAATTGAAAACAAAACAGTTAGGAAACACAACCTAAGCATATTATTTTCTAGACTTGACTCGTCCGGACTTTAAAATGATAGTCGGGCTATGGCGAGTCTTGCACCCGTGGTGACTTATGAAACTTGGGTTCCCCACCCTGCCACACTCAAGGTTAGTCCGTTCCGTGCCTTCAGGCATACTGGGAGCCCCCAAGACTAAGGACCTCCTGCTACTTCTCACCACATGGTTCAACCTCTCTAAGTGAGTTTGATTGACCATTGAAGCGTCANAANGACTCNCAAGGCTGAGCCCCTACTTTCATTTTAAAACACTAAGAATCTCACTAAGAGATTCTACATTTGAAACTACTATAAGCAACCATGAAATCATGTTTCAGTCTTTCCCAATTCACACACCTTTGAATTATAATCAACCCACATATTTAAGCCTTAAATATCAAATCTTATATAACAGAACATGCTCCACAACCACTTCCAATCATCTCAAATAGACGATATTGTCATGTTATTACCAAACAGTAATATATACCAAACAATAAGATAAAAATCACGGATTATATGTAAAAATAATAATAGCATAATCTTTGAAAACTAAAACAATTTTATCACTACAAATTTAATATACTGAATAAAATAATAAATAAAAAAAAGAAAAACAACTTGCATCTTATTCTTTTGATAGATTCATAAATATATATATATATATATATATATATATATATATATATATATATATATATATATATAATCTATACATTAATAATATAATATATTATCATATGTATTATCTCTAAATAATTTAGAGATTTTCATAATTTGATTTTCGATTTAACATTTGAATTTCATTGGCTCACCTCAACAATTTTCTTTATCTTATTTTCCTTTCCATATTTATCGTAATTTCAATTTGAAAAAGAAAAGGCATAGCAATTTTATGCATCTAAAATTTAATCAAACGATCATTAACATTACCGTGACTTCTCATGGGTTCTTTACGAAAATAATATAATTTTACTTTAACTTTATGAGGATGGACAAATTTTAAAAAGTTTATCACTTCTAGATAAGTCGCGTTTGGACTGAAAGACTTCACCCATAGAAGTCGTGTTCTCTGTACATTATTTCTCCTTGCACAACAACTCTCTTTGAAAAATAGGATAAATGTAAATCATGAAATGTGTTGATGACTTTATTTATGTTAATTATGTTTTTAATATACTATATAAGTGTAAATCATGACTCTCAATTCATGTTTATAAAATAAGAAGTTATGTATAGAGTGTAGAGATAGTAAAAATATTCGTGGACACGGATATCCGCGGATAAAAGTCGCGAACATGGATATTTGCAGATAAAATCTGTGACAGATAATTACTATCCGCGGATATTTACTACCTGTGGATAACAGATAGCGGATATTTTAATATTCACGGATAGTATATTACTACCCGACTCGCGGATACCTATTACCTGAAAAAAATAATAAAAAAAATTAATTTATATATTTTTTAATTAAATTTAATTAAAAATAAAATAAAATTATATTTTATTAGATTAAATTTAATTAAAATTAAAATTTAATTTATATTTAATTTAATTTATGTTATATTATATATATAGTTTTTGCAATTTTATTTAAATTTTATTTTAAAAATGTATAAAATATTTTTTTTTGCGGGTATCCACGGGTACCCGCGAGTTTTAAAATACTCGCAGATATTTTCTAAACAGGTGCTCGCGCGGGTAGCTTCTCGGATAATGGGTATAATTTTATTCGGCATGTCGGATTGCAGGTAGACACTATCTGTTCCGATCTGACCCGTTGTCATCCCTAATAAGGTGCACAACTTTAGTGAAAAGAAAAATATGCTGAAATTGTGTAAGTAGAAAACAACTTAACATTTTTTTTTTAAAATCAAAAGTTGTCGTTGGTGTGTGCTACTTCAATTAAAACCTTAAACAATTGAGGTTGTCTATATGACTTTCATTTTTTTTTTCAAATCACAAATTATGCATGGTGTGAACGATATTTTTACACTGAAGTCGTGTATGTTTTTAACAATTTTTGTGTTTTTTAAACAAAGATTTATGAATATGAAAATTGTTAAGATAAGATCATCTAAGAAAACCTTATTTTGAAGTTTAACGAAAGTGTCTAACGAAATAGTGTTTAATCAAATAAATCGTTTAGGATAAGTTCGCTAAACATTGTATGCATAAACGATATCGTAAACGTTGAACGTTATTCAAACAAACTATGCCTAAATGTTTATGAGTACTATGCCTAAATGATCATACACGTAACATGTCTAAACACTTAAGACATGCCTAACGCTTTTAATGCATGTATAAGATAAGTACTTCTTTGTTTGTTGTGTTATGCTTTCCTTTTTTATGCAGAATAAATCGGTACAAAGATTTATTTAAAAGTTCTGCATCATATTAGAAGAATGTTAAGAGATGAGAATATATTCTTGGAATGTTTCCTTTATGTCTTCTGTCTGTCTCTTCCATACGAGCAATATAATTGTCTCTATAAGAAGCAACATAACATTTGACCTCGTAGTAAAAGATTACATCTCTACACAAAAGTCAATGCTCTGAGTAACATATTTTTTGAAAAAAATTTATATAAAGAGGGACTATATGAAGAGAATACAAAAAAAAAAATCAAGATTTTTTATTGCTTTTACACTGTCGTGATTAAGCTTATGTCGTTTACTTCATCTTTGAAACAGAAAAGTTTCTTTACAAGTTTTTAGATCTTTATTATATTGATTTTATATTCTTTCGAAGAGAGCAAACATCTATACCTATATTTCAAAAACACCTTTGTTGTTTTTAATTCAGAAGTGAATTAGAACCTTATATGTTTAACTTAGTGGAGAAGATTTAGTCAGTTGGACTAATGTTATACCAAGAGTGGTGAAACTCGTCTAACTAGTTGGGTTGGTTGTAAAACCAAGAGTGGTCAAATTCGCTTGTAATATTTTGAAAGATTAGTGAAATTTCTAAAGAGTGTTTAAGGAAAAATTGAACTTAGTAAACCAATATACAAATAAGTTTTTCTTCTTACTTTCTTTTTAAAGCTTTCCAAACACTTATGAAAATCTCTAAGTATTCAATACTACTTGCATATTGTTTAATCCTGCAATAATGTCTAACACTTGTGAAATTTTTTTAAAACTCTACTCAAACTTCATTCTATAGTTTTTCTGGGTTTTAGAATAAAAGTACTTTGATATTATCGTTTAGAAATTAACTTATTTTTTTATTTGTTGGGATAAATTTATGTTATAAGAATGATTTTTTTACTTATTTTAAGAAATTAGGTAATTAATTGTATGATTTATTTTAAGATTAAATATATTTTGATCTTTTAACTTTCACATAAAATTAAGATTACTTTCTTCAAAACTTTAAACCATAAACGTCAAAATTTTGCTAGCTATTTGAGAGCGTTCCACCTTAAAATGTGATATTTAAACAAGTCATAACACAGATATCATATCATAAATAAAGTCGTTATGACGTTCCACAACTTCTATTCATCTTAATTTTTATTAAAAAGTTAACTATTCAAGGAAGATAAAACCTGAGGTTGCACATTAATATTTTTGGTACATAGAACACGGCTTCACTTGGTGAAATCATTCTAATTGAACACCAGTTACTCAGAAATAATTAATTGAACACTTGGCAAATATGCCTCTTGACTCTATTTGGTCATTGATAGGTTAATTAAGAGAATATTTTTCCAACAATACTTTAATTACATAATCTTCTTTTTAATAGAAGAGAGAAATAAAAGAAAGAAGGAAGTTGACATAAGTTTTACATAGACATAGTGCACATAAGATGAACAAAATTACCAGAAGAAAAACACTAAATCAAAAAATTAAAAAATTTTCATCCTTAGCAGAATTTTGATTTAACATGTCAACCCACACATTTTTATTACTTTCCTCCTTTTTATCGTTTTCCTCATTTTCATAATTTTCCTTTTCATTATTTTTTGCCTCCCTTTTATTTGTTTTATCTTCCTCCTCTTTACTCTTGGGAAAAAATATTCTATGAACAAACGATTCAACATCCTTCTGAGAAAACCCTGTTGAATCCTTTATCTCATTTTGAGGAATATACGGTGGACGTGAGATTTCCAAGATCGTGTCCCACTTCACGCCTTTGAAGAAATCGTGGCTCTTGATATCTTTCACCTGGATCCTACGCTCAGGATCCTTCTCAAGCAACTTTTTAATCAAGTCCCTCAAAGGCGTTGTTGCACCTGATAATTCGGGTTCCTTCGTTATTATACGATGAAACGTTTCTTTCCTGTTCGCGCCCTTAAACGGCGTCGTTCCGTAGATCAACTCGTGCAGAACAATGCCCAATGACCACCAATCAACGGCGAAGTCGTGTCCTTCTCCGGAGATGACCTCCGGTGCCACGTACTCTTCCGTTCCGACAAAAGAATTCGACTTTTCCACTGAGTCTGACATGCTGCGACTCGTTGGGATGGCGTTGAGTTGATTCGGAATATCTGAGTCGTACAAGGATATCCCTGAATGGCAGTAACAGCTGAATCGTGATGGTCGTCGCTTCCTCCGATCCTTCTCCGGTGACGAGTCAGAACCCGGTGATGAGTTGCAACTCGACGAGGGAGTTGAGCGAAGGTATAACTTCTTGGAAAGGTCAAAATCCACCAACATTATGTGACCAGATTCTTGGATCATGATATTCTCTGGCTTTAAATCTCTATAAACTACTCCAAAGTTGTGCAAATACTCCAACACTAGAACCAATTCTACTGCATAAAACCTTTGCACAAGTACGTGCATCATCATGATAATTACGATAATATATTGGTAGAAAGAAAAACACACTAAAAATAATCAGCATACATCTAAAAATTATTAAAATAATTGGATTTCCTTGGAGAGGATGAACGTTGGAAGAGGATTGAAGATGAAATTTAGAAATCGAAAAAAAAGATGTGGATTGTTTGTACCTTACGGTTTCTTCGGAGAAGGTCTTCTCCGGTTGCTTCTTCCGAAGCAAATGGAGGTTTCCGCCGTGGCAATAATCGATTGCGAAACCGGTGAGTTGGTCGGTGTCGAGAGCGCCTCGGAACCTGGGCAATAGCGGGTGATCGAAACGACGTAGTATGTGCCTCTCGAACGACACCCTCTTGCAGCTTCCCTTGTTCCTGTTCTTCTTCCTCAGCAGCTCCTTCGACACCACCTTCAGCGCCAACCAGTCTCCGTTTCCCTTCTCCATCACCCGCGCCAGGAACACCACGCCCTTCGCGCCGCGTCCCACTGCCGACACCACATTCAGGTTCTGGAAGTCCAGGGTCTCCCCGCGTCGGACCCGCTCTCCGCTATCGCTGCTGCTGTCGCTGTCACCGGAGTACATGGTTTACCGGGCACCGCGAGAGAAGCCCCCGCAACGGTGACTCTCGGGTGAATTTGGCTCTCTGATATGTGCTTTGGGAAGGTTTTTTATAGTTTTCCTTTTTATTGCGATGATGTGGCTGGCTTTTATTGGTGAACGGAGTTGTTTTATAAGGTGGACCCTACGTGATAGGTCTCCAAGGGTGAATGAGGATTACGCGTGAATAATCTAAAAGCGACGTTCCCAGTTCAAGACATCAGAGGAGGTTATTTTAAGAAAATGGGTTACCCAAACAAGGAAAACGCGAAATGGAACACGCTCCACAACCTCACATTTGCTTAAAATAATTTTTTCAAATTCAAGTATTTTTTATTTCAAAATTATATTTCTATGGTAAATAGTAGGGTGTTGTTCTGTCACCTCCTCTTTTGCTTTCTACACCTCCTCAACAATTTTTTAAATACAAATAAATCTATCTCATTTTCACTCTATGTAACGGAAACTCATTGAGGGCATTCCATTCAAAGGAGTACCAAATAAACCTAAGGCTAAGAAAGGGAAGTGAAAAAGGACTTTTAAAAGCTCTTTCTTGATTTTCTTTCTCTAAGTCTTAGAAGGATTCTCTTTAATATGTTTATATGTGTTTTGTAGGTCTAATAAAGCTAGAAGATCATGGATCAACTAGATGACTTAGCATGGACCAAACCAACCCAAGAAGAAGGATAAAGAAGTCATTTTACACAAAGGGAGGGGGTGAGCTTAGTAAGGAAGGGTTGCATCATGAAAACACATGATTTCCCACGTTGATGCATGATTCCCACGCTCAGGTGATTCTGCTGATACACTTGCTTCTTCCAAGCCACNCTTGCTGATTCTGGAAGGTCTAAACACGTTCCACACTGNTGCCACNTGGTTGAAGATCTACATCTCTTCTCCTCAATCAGCACCGTGCATAGCTTAGGAGTTTTATTATAAATACTCTTTGTATCAGCATGTAAAGATACCTTTAAATATATGAGAGAATCGATTTGCTGATGCATTTTCCAGCGTCTTCTCCCATCGAAGGTCACCCCTGTGCTTCTCCCAACTTCTCCTATAGCTTCCTTCCAATGGTGAAGGCCTTCTGAGCTGAGAGGATACTCCACACATTCCCAACATCATCGAACACTACAATTCCACTAAATTCCATCTACATCCGCTGCATCTTCATTCATGTCCGCCGCACCACTCTGCCAATCAACTTGCCTGCTGTTTGAATTTGTATTCTGCAAGATCTAGGCCTGGGCAAGCTTCCATCACTATGGTATCACCACACTTCACTCTACTTTTTCCAAATCTATTTGACATACTTCCTAACATCATCCTCTTTAAAAAGGTTGATCAGTTTCCAGATTTTGTCAAGGTGAGAGTATCCCTATGATGAAGGTTTTGGCATAAACCCAAGCAATATAGGTTGTAATACCCCTAGGAGGGATGGTCTAGTCGGCAAAATCACCCACCGCGTGTATGGTCTGTGCCATGGAACCCTAAAGCAAGGTGGCTACTGCAAATAGCACGAGAAACACGCTTCTCGCCATAGATGTGTGTTCTTGGAAGTAAATCATCTCTCTTTGTTTATGGACTATACCTCTGTCTATGTTACTCTTATCTCTTTCCTTTCCTCCTATTTTCGTCTTCAACCATTTCTATTTAAAACAAGAAAACAAAGGCTTCATTTGAGATCCGTCTGACTTGAACGAATATCTATATTCGTCAACGGATGTCCATATCCGTTGAAGGGAATTTTCCATATTTGTTTTGGGTTCAAGTTACATCATAAATGAAAGTGGACATAGAGCCAAATGAGTTAAGTACTAAGAGTTTGGAATTATTTTCCACCATTATATTTAATCCAGCAGTGTTAGTTGGATTACTAAAAAAATGTTTCAAGCACCAGATTTCTGCTAAAGTACAAAACACGAAGTTAAACCTTACAAAAGAAGACCATACCATATTCCCAATTCCTTATCCCCACCCTTTGCTCAAGAATTTTGTAAAGACACTTAAAAAACCATAAATAATAAAAAAACAATGATAAAGGTGTCAAATCATTAACACTTTCTTTTCAATTTTCCTCACGCGTGCCATGTCTTGTTCCATGGAAGTAACTAGAAGGAAAAAAATGAAAACAATAGGAGAAGAGAGGGAAGAAAACGAAACTATAACACCAAAAGAGAGAAATAAAAATGGAGAAAAGAAGGAATGAAAAAGAGAGAAGTTGTGGGGGTGGATGACAGAAACGAAAAGAAAAGGGAAAAGAGAGAAGTCTGAAGGAGGTGGGGTGTGCTGTGCCGTAAGGGTTTTAATAAAAGTATAAAAAGTTAAGGGTGAAAGTAAAAATATTTTAACCTGATAAAAAAAATGAAGAGGTTCATGGACAAGGTTGTGGTGGTGTAGGGATAACCTCTCTCTTACAATTAAACGGATTTCAACATTCGTCAATGGATGTTGATATTCGTTTCTCCTCCAACGAATAATGCTATCAGTTATATTCATATTGGTTCAAATATTACTAAAGGGAAAAAATGGAATGGGGAGGTGGATGAAGCATTTTGTAGAGGTGGAGGGAGTAACGCCCTAAATAGTATATACAGAACATTCAGGACCATGTTAAAAGGTATAGGCAATAGCCGAACGATCAAAGTAAATGGCCTTGCAACCGATCGGTCTGCTCTCCTAGTCAACGAACAATTATATTTGTACACTTTTTCTTATCTTTTGATTGTATACACTTTTTCTGATCTTTTCAATTCGAACTACTATTTTTCTTTAATTACAAGTGATAAGATTCTACATACAAGCCGCTTGATAAAATGAGAGCATACTGCTTGTGTAGGTGACATGATCCTATAAACCACTCGGCCAAGAGGAATTCAAAAATCAAGAGGTGATCCACATCACTCTCGTCCACTAGGAAATTCCTAAAGGAATCCCTGAGGATTGACACTCTCGTCCACAAGAAAGTTCCAAAAGGAACTCCTAGTTCAAAAAATCGAGAAGTGATGGACGTCCCCAAGGACTGACGCTCTTGCTCACTAGGAAGTTTCAAAAAGAACTCCTAGGTCAAAAAATCGAGAAGTAATGGATGTCCCCAAGGATTAACACTCTCATCCACTAGGAAGTTCCAAAAAGAACTCCTAGGTTGAAAAACCGAGAAGTGGTGGACGTCCTTGAGGACTGACACTCTCATCTATTAGGAAGTTCCAAAAAGAACTCATAGGTCAGAAAACCGAGAAGTGATGGACGTCCCCAAGGACTGACACTCTCGTTCACTAGGAAGTTTAAAAAAGAACTCCTAGGTCAAAAAATCGAGAAGTGATGGACGTCCCCGAGGACTAACACTCTCATCCACTAGGAAGTTTCAAAAAGAACTCATAGGTCGAAAAATCGAGAAGTGATGGACGTCCCTGAGGACTAACACTCTCGTTCACTGAGAAGTTCCAAAAAGAACTCCTAGGTCGAAAAACCAAGAAGTGATGGACGTCCCCGAGGACTAACATTCTCGTCCACTAGGAAGTTCTTAGGTCGAAAAATCAAGAAGTGAAACCCATCACTCTTGTCCACTAGGGAAGTTCTTCAATGGACCCCTAGGCCAGAACTAAGAGCTGAGGAACAATCACTCTCATCCGAGCGTCTTCAACAGAACAATCTCGTTTGCTTGGTCGTCCAGCCTTAAAAAATGTATAACATGATCTCATCAGTCGCTGATCAATTTGGAAAAAATGCTCTAAAAAGAACTACTATTAGACATCGCTCGACATAGAGAAAAGTTCCAAAGAGAACTTCTAGAGTCCGTCGTTCGATCCAGAGAAGAGTAACGACTTAAAGCACATTGAAACCAACTTCCCTAATTCAACGAGAAAGACCTCACTCAATCTCATATAAGTCCTATAATTAACTATGGTTAACTCAGACTTGGAGGGCATATGTATGGTATATAGTATAGACCGAACGATTAACACCCAGGACTAGGTTAAAAGGTGTAGGCAATGGCCGAATGGTTAAAGTAAATGGTCTTGCAACCGATCGGTCTACTATTCTAGTTAACGAATGTTGGTTAAAGTAAATAGTCTTATTCATGTTGGGCCGGCACATAGTTCATGATCATTAGGCCTTACTAAGACATGATTCTAGATTCAGAACAGGTTTGAGAAGTCCTTTGCTAGATGTTATCTTGTATACCACGCCCAGTGGGGAAGATATATTGTTGCGTAATGACCGTACCCTAAAGACTATGTACATCTTAACTGAACAAGTACTAACACTAAGAGAGTCACCTGTGCTCAGACAACGCTTGAGTTATTGGGCCAAGTCCAGCAACATAGGGCTAATGATATAATCTGGCAGGTAATAAAATAATACCAGAATGATTAAACAATATTATTTAACTATGTTAATGATATCATAAAGGTACATCTCAAAGCCCTACACATACCCATACTGTGACACCCGGGCACTGACGAGGGCGGGGAGTGATCGCCGATGCAAGAGACATGGACAAGGAGCGGCTTCTGGCAGGCTTCCAGTGGAAGGGGCACGTGGACGAATTGAACATACACCGGAATGAGAGGGATCTAGAGACTGTATAGGTATGAGACTATACAGTTGAAGGATAGCTTAAAGGAATTAATTTGGCTACTCATATCAACAAATGCATTTGCTTTTCGGTAGCCTAACTCATAAGAACTCCATGGTTAAGCGTGCTTAGCCTGGAGTAATTTGGGATAGGTGACCTTTTGGGAAGCTTTCCCGGAAAGTGTGCGAGTGAGGACAAAGCACACTGGAAAGCCTTGTGTTGATGTGTGGGGACAGTCAACAGTCCCTGTAAGTTGCCGGGGCGTTACACATACAGAAACAATATTGAATACTTTTTCTTTTCCAAATCTCGGCTTGTATTTCTAAAGAACTCATTTTACTCCAACTGACCAAAAAGATTTTTTTTTACAAATTTAAAAATCAAATTCTATACCTCCAAAGTCTCACACTCTCTCTTGCACCTTCCCCAAGCCTAAAACACTCTTGCTCTCACCTCCTCCAAGTTGCACTGTTACTATGACTCCCTCCTTTGTTTCGCTACTGCATTCCTCTCTCATCATCTCTCGTGCTCCTCTCTTCTTATTTTCCCGCCTGATAGCCTCCTTTCTTTCTGTTTTGGTCCCTCATCTTTCTTGTGTATCTTCCATTGCGACACTCCCTTTCTCCTCCTTCTTCAATCGCGTTCCTGCACCTGCTTTTGGTTTGACGACGACTGTGTTCGTGGTGTGGTGCTCTTCGGTGGTGTTTGATTTCATTTGTTGTTGTCTACACTAAGGTTGGTTACATTCTTCATCTGCTCGTATAAATTGGTTGGTTTCTCCACTAATGCATGTATATTCGTATGGATTGAATGTTAATGCATGTATGTTTGGATTGAATGTAAACATTGGTTTGAATTTTATGCATTAAGATTGAAATTGTATCTAAAGGTATGCATCTGGGATTGAATTCAAGTTTGTGCTATTGTTATTGGTGAAAAAGGAGGCTTAGAAGCCTTAACCGAACTTCAAAATACAGTTAAGGCCTTGCCGGCGTTCGAACGACAGTAAGGCCTCAACACACTTCCGAATACAATGTAAATTGTGACACCCGGGCATTGACGAGGGCGGGGAGTGATCATCGGTGCAAGAGGCATGGAGTCTAAGAGGCACAGATAAGGAGCGGTTCCTGGCAGGCTTCTAGTGGAAGGGACACATGGACGAATCGAACATACACCGGAATGAGAGGGATCTAGAGATTGTATAGGTATGAGACTATACAGTTGAAGGATAAGTTAAAGGAATTGATTTGGCTACTCATATCAACAAATGCATTTCCTTTTCGGTAGCCTAACCCAAAAGAACTCCATGGTTAACCGTGCTTAGCCTGGAGTAATTTGGTATGAATGACCTTCTGGGAAGTTTTCTCGGAAAGTGTGCGAGTGAGGACAAAGCACACTGGAAAGCCTTGTGTTGATGTGTGGAGGCAGTCAACAGTACCTTGTGTTGATGTATGGGAGCAGTCAACAATCCTTGTAAGTTATCGGGACATTACATAAATCTTACCTTAACATCGGTCTCTCTCAACGAATAACTCCACTAGACAACACCATCACCCACCACTAGGACCCCTAAGGGACCACCACCGACAACAATCGAACCACCATCGGAACCACACCAGACCACCATCGGAATGCACACATCAAGAGTAGAGCAAAGAAGAAACGGAGTAACAAAGTAAGAAATATGAGGTAAATTCGAAAAAGGGGATGCAATGCACACCGGTGTAGGAAGGGGTATTAACGTCTTTTTAGAAGTGCAGGTTGTGATTTAGGAGGTGTAGGAAGAACAATTCTTCTTTCTTTCTCCTAACCCTTTTTCTTCTTTGGTTTTGCTTTCCCTTTTCCAACCCTATTTCTTCACAGAGTTCTTTTGTTCTTCTTTGGTAGTATGATAGTTCTTGTTATCCTTTTTGTTTTTCTTCTTCTCGTTTTATCTTGCTCGTGTGTATTGATTCATAATAAGTGAGGAGAAATTTTTAAATTTTGGATTTAGGCTTTGATGTATTTTGGATTTACATTAGTTTTGGTTGTGTAAATTAGATTAGCTTTTGTTTGAAGTGGAAATTTTTTGTTGGATGGATTACTTTTTTATAAAGATAATGATATTTAGATAACATTTTTTTGACAATATTTGAACATTGATTACGTGTCAATCTATGATTGGTCAAAAATTACTTCACCATAATGTTTATGATTATTATTATTGATTGTGAAGTAATTTTTGACCAATCACATATTGACACATAATCAATGTTCAAATGTTGTCAAAAAAATGTTGTCTAAATATCATTATCCTTTTTACATAGAGAAATAGTGAAGAATGGGATCATGTTGTCTTTTTTTTTTTTTTAAATACCGCTGTATTCTAGGCTATAATCACGTGTTTATTAGTTGAAATTTTGTCACCTCCACTTGTCTATACTTATCAATTTGATTCTTTTATATAATTTGATCCTGACTAGAATAGATTGGAATAAGAAAAATTGACATGTTAGAAAGTCCTATACTGAAAAAGTTCACAAAATCAAAATATTCCAAAAGTCATAAGTCTCAAAGATTATATTCATTTTGAATATTAGAAAAATATAATTAACTCATAATTTATTTCAAATATAAGTAATTTTAATTTATCAAAAAACTATATATAAACATTTTAATAAAATTAATATAGAATTTGTAAATAATTCCTTATTATTACTATTATAATAATAATAATAATAATAATAATAATAATTATTATTATTATTATAATAATAAAGCAAATTTTTAAAAGTTATTTTTTCTCTTAAAGTTACCAAAAATTTATTATTTAAAATATTTAAGTTATGTGATATTATATATTATTATATTATTAGCATCATCATGGATGTTATTTTCTTGAAAGAAACATAACACAATCATAATAAATAAGAAAATAAAAATATGCTACAAAAAATAATGCAAAAAAAAAGTATCTTTAATTATTAATTACTGATTGAATACGAGAAAATTAATCTCGTAAGTGAATTTAGAAATATTAAGATAAGATTATAAATCTCAAATATAGAGATTCATATGGTTTCTTACCGTTTCCTTTCTCTCATAAAAATAACGCATGAAATGTTTATTTTATAATTAATTTTTCATTAAATAAGAGTGATTAATTACAATATAAGAAAAAAATTATACTCTATAACAACATTTATTAAAATAAGACAATTATTCTTAACATATGTTACTAAAAATATATATATTCAACCAAAAGATAATGTTAGTATGTTTTCCTTGTCATTTCATCTATTTATAATAATATCAAATTAACATTATCATCCACTTATCCTTTTAATGTTCATATTGAATAAGAATAAAAATATATCTAAGTACTTAGTAAGTTTTGAATTTCATCTTGACAAAAATTAACTTAGATGTATATATAGTCTATATGTTACGTCGTTACAAATTAATAAATAAATAATAGTCAATATTAAATTATATATTATATATTTTATTTAATAACATAATAATAAGTATGATATAAAATATTAAAAATTATAATAAATTAGATTATCTAATAAAATATATAATTTTATATTTATACATAAATGATATTGTTTTTAAAAGTTAATTAAAATTTTGTATTAAGGTTAAATTTACCTTAACCTTGACCTTATTTTACTTGAAAGGGGACTTTAGAGATTGAAACGTTTTTTTTTTTATCTCCACTTGAAAGACTTTCTAAAAGAGATTTTTTCAAAAATGGATTAGGATTCGTTTTTGGACTATGAATCAAGTTGACACCTTTAAACTTGTCCAATGTATCACATTTATTGTATTTTTCATCTTAAAAGATCATATTGCCTTAAGTTTATTCTAATATTCTCGTTAAGATAATATATGCAACTCTAACTTATTCTTTATGGATATTTTGTAAGAGAAAAAAAGTAAAAT
Source organism: Vigna radiata var. radiata (assembly GCF_000741045.1). Lineage (NCBI taxonomy): Eukaryota > Viridiplantae > Streptophyta > Magnoliopsida > Fabales > Fabaceae > Vigna > Vigna radiata. The sequence continues at coordinate 2,826,411 of NC_028354.1, forward strand.
CAATTGTAGCAAAGATTATTTAAACAAAAATTAAATTCAATAAAATGATTTTTATTAGTTATAATTCTTTGATTTTAGTTCAGATTTGTTTTTTTTGTAAAAATCTTAGTTTGTGTTAATTTGAAGCTTTTAGATAGAAGTTTAGTTAATAAATGTAAAAGTGAATAATTTTAACTTTGACCTTTACTATTTGTTTAGTCCATACATTTTTGCATAGTTATGTAATTGAATTGATTCTTTTTCTATTATATTTTTTATTTAATTATCTTTAATTTGAATGTAAGAATATAATTTTTTTCAAATTTATGAAAGTTGTAAAGTGTATGCAATGAAGCATTTGGTCTAGTTAAAAAAAAATTCTTAAAGGAAACATGCTTGAAAAGCCTTGAACAAGAACAACTGCACTTGAGGTGTCTCACATTAGTAAGCAAGGGAAGCTAGACTAAGATGAGGATGTAACCTGGAACTGGTCTAATATATCTGTAATGATAAACAGTCAAGACTTTAAGATATTTGTAACATGACACAATTATATAGATCCTTTCATCAATTTAGAAAGGACTTTTAAAAAGTCTATTTGATGACATTGATTCTAACGACGACACAATTTTCTTTGTTGACAAAGCAATTGCAGCAAAGTAATATGTATGTGTGACTGAAACATCAATCAAGGATACATTTAGGCTTTCTTCTTTTGAGGTGAATTGGAAGAGATGATTTGGGGGAGATAATTTGAATGGATTTGAGTGGATTTGAGGGTAATTTTTTTGTTGTTTTTTTGAGTGGATTTGTGAGTAATTGAGAGTAGATTTGGAAGTAAAGTTTGTGAAAATTAGTGTAGGATTTGATTGATGTGATAGATTTAAAAAATTAGTTTAATTGATAGAAATTAAATTTTACCAAAATATCTCTAATTATTAAAATAATATAAAATGTTATTTATTAATATTATATTTAATTATAAAATGTTTATAAATAGACTAAAATTATAAATAATTATTAAAATTTTAAGAAAGTTATAATGTAATAAAATAAATTTATTTTTAAATGTAATATTTATTGTATAAATTAATCCTGCTAAATTAACGTGTCTAGAAAAGAAAAGACTGAGATCCAAAAATCAGGAAAAATATAATAAATAAATAAATAAAAAAACAAAAGGAGAGAAATAAAAAGGTAAAATACTAAAATAATATCACCCAGGCCCCCAAAGTTAAAAGCAAAGAAGAATAACACATTGACCATCCTTTCGGCAAACCCTTGCACCGCAGCCTCAAGCTCTCTGAGGTTATACCAGCGTCCCCACCTTATGTTCGGTGACTTCACCGACGGACTATCTTCAAGCTTCATGTACTCCTTCTTCGGATCCTCCTCTTCCACCTCTTCGATTTTCATCTCCAGAGTATTCACCTTTAGGATCTCCTTCGATACCAGCGAGATCGCGTCGGAGTGCTTTACTCGCATTTTCTGCTTCTTCGAGCTCCGGTGGAAGCATAGGAGGATCAGGAGCATTGTAACCGGTGACTGCAACCGGATACAACACAGAGGTGGCATCCGCAGAACCGAATACAACACAGAGGTGCCTCGTGAAACAGTGCATGCTTTTTTATATTTACTCGTTCATGGTTGAATGGCTGAATATTGTGTTAGAATTTTTAATAATGTTACAGGGGCATGTAAGTCTTTTCCACCTAAATCCGCGCAAATCATTTCGAATTGGCGAGATACTCTGAACAGTGAAATCTCGCGAATCTTCACTTTTCCATCCTTACAAATTAGCTCAAACGAACACAAAATTATCGTAAATCCATCTTCGACAATTCTCGTTAACAACAAATTATATTCATACGAACAAAGGCTTAAAGAGTCATGCAATTTGAATGAATTTGTGACATATGGAAGGAGAAAGGGGCCTAATTAACTAAAGCTTATGAATGTTGTAATAGTTTGCATTGTTATTATTTTTGAACATGTTATAAATGAAGATTGTTCTTTGTGGTTGATGAACATATATTTTAATAGTGATTTAGAATTTATAGTTTTATTATGTCAACTTAATGATTGACTAAACTTTGTTTTATATTTGGTCATCTTATGTTTTGTGTGCATTAACATATAAACCAAGAATATTTAAGGTTGTTGTACCATTTTTAATTTCTTTCTAAATTTATACCACATGTTAGTTCTTATAATAGACTAACTTTAAATATATTTGTCAATATTTTTGAATTGAGGAGGATATTTGTAGCGATTTTTCCATTGTATGATGATGTCATTTGTGCTTCCTTATACATTGTGATAAAAGTGTAAATCATTGTGCCACTTAATGGATACTATGTTTGAACAACATAATATGGTATTAAGATACAAATTTATGGTGGATCTTACGAGGAAGCCATTTATGCTTCCTCCACCATTTTACCCATACAAGACACATTTTTTGTGCAAGATTCACCTTAATGGATAGTGAGTTGTTCGATAATTTGAACTAAGTATTTGAGTTCTTCTTTTGCAATAGGACTTAAACTAAGTGAAGAAGTAAGACCAATGATTGTGATATTGCTATACAAATTTATGGTGAACCCTATAAGAAAGCCACTTGTGCTTCCTCCACCATTTTACCCAGATAGGACACATTTTTGTGCAAAAACTATAACATGAGATTCACCTTAATGGATAGCAAGTTGCCCAATAATTTGAACAAAGTATGTGGGTTCTTCTTTTACCGTATGACTTAAACCAAGTGAAGAACTAAGACCAATGATTGTCGTATTGATGTACAAATTTATGGTGGACTCTATTAGAAAGTTAGTTGTGCTTTCTCCACCACTCAACCAGCACAAGACACATTTGTATGCAAAAACTATTACACGGGATTCACCTTAATAAATAATGAGTTGCTGATAGTTTGAAAAAAAATATTTATGTACTTCGTTTGCAATATGACTTAAACCAAGTGAATAATTAAGACTAATGAATATGGTATTGCTATACAAATTTATGGTAGACCTAATGAGAATGTCATTTATGCTTCCTCCATCATGTTATCCACACAGGACACATTTGTGTTCAAAAACTGTAATATAGGATGGATAGTGAATAATCTGATAGTGTGAATAAATTATTTGAGTACTTCTTTTACAATACGACTTAAACCAAATGAACAACTAAGACGTGTGACTGTGATATTGTTATACAAATTTACGGTGAATCCTATGAGGAAGTCCTTTCTGCTTCCTCCACTAATGTGCATGATTATATTCAATTATATAAATCAAAGTCTTGAAACACTGATTTGCTTTGAATATTATCTTCCTCGAGTATCCAATCATATATATGTTTTTACATAATTTGTTTTAGGTGTCATGCACAAAGAAAAATGAGTAAGTCATAACACAATGAAATAAATTATCAAAACAAAATATGAGTAGATACTTACAAAACTATATTTAGGCATGCTCATCTTTGGGAACATCATCCTAAGGAATTTTAGAACCAACACTCCATAGTCATGTATGAAAAATTCACACAATCATATAAACATTGAATAAGAACCTCGTACAATGAAAATATTTTGTCATGTCTGTTGAAGACACTAATTGACAATTCTAACGCCAAGTTTGAGGAGGACCGTTAGAATACATTAAAATCTGATTCTCAACCTCCATAACCACCTTTTGTTGCTTCTGTTTTTTCTGTTCTTCTCTTTCTTTTTTATCCTGTAAATATGTACATCTTTCTCTCCAGTAACACTTTTTCGCTTTCTCTTCTCCTGCTCTTAGGTTTGTGTTTAGCAGCATTTTCTTTTAGATTAACAATACTTGCAAGGGCAATAATAATAATAATTCAAAACATCATTAAGCAGGATTAAGCCTTTTCTTTGTTCATAAATTAAATAAAACTAGGCATTCAGTACATCAAAATCGATTTTGAAATCATAATCCAATTATACTATACTATCAACATCCTTCCAATCCTCCTCCACCTAGCCAAACTTCAAATAAGAACCTGCTACGATTAACAAAATAATACTTTTACTTCAAATATAAAATAATTTAGAATGAATAAAATAGGAAAGTGAAATGATATTTCTTTATCAGGTATTAAAAAGGCATATGAAATTTGAGAGATGTACATAAATGTTTTTTCCAAGTACCATATATCAATTTGTAAGGATTTAAAGAAATTAAAATAAAAAATATATTTTAGAAAGTAATCAATTACCAACTATAAGTAGTTATTTTAATTATCTTTTCAGCTTTGTTGAAGTATTCAAAATCATCCCAGAAGGAGTACTCATTTAATTTTCATACTCATAGATCTTTTAATGTAGAAATCAGGTCAGAGAAATATTCTGATATAAATTGATAGACCTTGTCATCACTCACTGTAGAATCAACATAAAAATGATGCAAAGTTCAGAAATATATTATACTAAGGCATGCTTATAACTTGTCAGCTATTCAAACAGAGAAGTATACCGTTGTAGATGTTCAAACTGAATCATCTTAAAGCTCCAATGCACGCGTATAGCTTTCTGAATCAACTTCAATAGCATTTCCTATTATTTCTAATATGGAAAAGTCATTTATCAAAAATCACTATGCATATAAGGCTTGTCCTCTCATTCCCCCACGGCTCTTCCTACAGGTACATATGCTCCGAAACAAACAAGTATAAGACAGAGTAAACGGAAAGTGTCTTAACACTACAAAACTCTACAATGAAATTTACACATCAAAACAACCACAACCAACAAATCACCATCCTTTCACGACAAATTTCACCGTTTGGACTATAAATTTTGATACTAGACATGAAACATTCCGAATTGTTGGGTTTTAACGTATAAGAGACAAAAGAATGAAAAAGAAACTAATATCTTTTATTGAACATAAACAGTAAATATTTATACTACATAATTTGTAAGCGACTTTGAGAAATATCTCCTAAAGTAATTAATTAAATAATATATAAAATCCTCCTAAAAATAGAATAGGAATATATTTTTATTAAACTGATTTTTAACCACGTGTTGTTTGAGTCACAAAATTCCAACAATCTCCTCCTTGACTCAAAGTCAACATACACTAAGTTTTTTCATCCTTGACTGTATCATCTAAAGTTCCTTCACTTTTGGAAGTCCCGATCACAATTTCTTGCTTAGTCTTCACGTCCTTACAATCTTCCGCAACTTCCTCATTTACATGTAGTTGTTTTCTTGGCTTTTTTGCATTTTCAACTTGTGCTTCGGGAAGACTTGTCCTAGGCTGCTCTTCTTCCTCTAATTTTTCTAGTTCAATTTGACTTTCACCAACTTTAACACACACTAGCTCTACTTTCTTGCCCTTCAGAGATGGGATTTCTTTAGGTCCTCCGACATCCGTATGTACTAATTCCAGTTTGTTTGTTGCTCTACAAAATTTGTCTTATGGAAAAGGCAACCTCGTTTGTTTTCCATATTGCAAAGTTGCGGATATAGGTGATTTCTCTTCCAATTCAGGCAGCCCTTGTACTGCATTTTGTCTTCAACCTTGTGCACAACAAACTACTCTTCATCAACCAAATTCAAGGCAAAGCTCTTGCCTTTCATTTGAACTCTGAATAATTCTTTATTATCTGAATCTTTAATCATGTAAGTTTTGTCTTCAATTAGAACTGTATAGTCTTTCTCTAGAAGTTGGCCAACACTCAACAGGTTTTGGTTAATTTCAGGAACATATAAAACATCAGTAATTAATTTCAAACATGTACAACCTTCAATCGTGATGGTTCCTTTGTCCTTCACTAATATTTTTTCTCTGTTTCCAATTTTGACTTTTGTGTTGTACGTTGCATCAAGATCTTTGAATAATTCTTGATTGTAAGTCATGTGGTTTGTGCAACCACTATCAATTAGCCAACTTTTTGTTGATCTTGCAATAGCAAAGCAAGAAACAACAAAAAGTTTTTCCTTCACCGTCTTCAACCGTAGCTTGTACATTCTCTTGTTTTTCTTATGACTTGCTGATTTTTTTTCCACATGCCATAGTTGCCCACATTTAAGGCATTTCACATCTGGACTCCACCAACACTTTGTATGTGGATGATTGTTTTTCTTACAAAAAAGGCATGATGGAAAAATATGAGAGGATTTGCTATCGTTTTTGTGGTTGAAACTTCCTGACTTGCCCTTTTTTCAGCAATTTAGTTGCCAAAGCCCCTTCAATATGACCTTCTTCTATCATGAGTCTTCTTTGTTTTGGAGCCTGAAATGCGGTCAAAAGTTCTGCCAAGGTAATATTAGAAAGATCTTTTGAGTTCTCCAAGGAAGTCAATGTGGCTTCATACCTTTCTGGAATTGTTACAAATTCTCGAACCAGATTCAAAGCTTGCATTCCTTTAATTCTCTCAATGCCTTCATACTCTTCCTTAAAAAATTTCTAGATTTCATGTGTCGTTTTCAACGTCATTATTCTTATAAAAATGATTGGAGATACAGCTGTGAACAAAATTGATTTGGCTTTGGACTATCAAAGTCTGCTTTCTTTGTGATTTTTCATTTGAGCAATAGTAGGATTATCTGGCAAGGGAGCCACTTTGTAGTCCTATTCTATCGTTTCCTATACATTGTTAGCATCTATATATGCTTCCATTTTGACAACCCATATTTGATAGTTTAGTCCATCAAATATAGTCACAAAAACGGTAGTAAAGGATGTTTGAGATTCCATCTCATGTGTGGTAATTATTTTGTGGTTGTAGGTGTTTGTGGATTATATCACAGATCATGTAAGATTTTTTTTGCTCTTGATACCAATTTTTAGATTCTATAGAGACAAAAGAATAAAAGAGAAACTGAGATTTTTTTCATTGAACATAAACAGTAAATATTTATACTACATAATTTGTAACCGATTTTGAAAAATATCTTCTAAAGTAATTAATTAAATAATATATAAAATCCTCTTACAAAATAGAATATGAATATATTTTTATTTAATTTATTTGACTCCTCCAACCACATGTTGTTTGAGTTACAAAATTCCAACACCAATGAACACCTAAATAGGTCCCCTTTATATACTCTGAGATCCACTTCATTCAAGCACTCCGAAAAGGTTGCAATATCATAAAGGAAATCAGAAGTATTCCCTTCACTCAGACTTTTCACATTGAAGATCAATATATGATACAGAAGAACACAAGTCACATTGCTAATCGTGCGTCTTCTATCAACAATCTGGAGAAGGAGGGATATGATATATAGCGAAGTGATGTCAGATCCCTGGGGTAAATATATAATTTTAATGAGTAACCATGTGAAAAAATAAATTAGAATGAAATGCAAGTGTTAAAAACCTAAAATATTGTAGTTTCAGCTTCTATGTTTAAACCATAAATTTAAGCAATTGCTCCTTCGATATAATTTTATGTAAAGCAGTTCACTCAACATCAACCTTTTCACTTCAAATTGGTTCTTCAAAATGTGACAAGAGAAAAGAAAAAGATAACAAGTTATGAAGACAATTATAGATGATTATGGTGATGACAATTTCCCCTTTTTGCTATTTTATATGCAATTATGGTGATGGCAACAACAACTTGAGAACATTCAAAAGACCACTAAAGATACCATGTCAAGACAATCAACTCCAAGATCACTCATGTACCAGTGCAATTCAATCCTCCTTGGTTTTGGCTACATGTAAAACAAAATTGATGGTTATATAACCTTTCAATCTCCAAATATTTAACATAAATGCATGAAAATATTTCAGTTAGTGAAAGTTATGTATGTTTAAGTTTATAATAAACCTAATATTTCATTTGCGATTTAAGTTGAAAGAATAAATAATTTCATCCTTTTATACAAAGAGATTATTAATTTGGGAGTAATATGCTTTTCTAATTTAGAATTTATTGCACATAACAATGACTACATTGATGTAAAGAATGTAAACTAAATCATAGGGACTGTGCGAACGCAAGTCCCCTCTGCAACAAATTATGATGTAGGCTCCACCTCTAGGGTAGACCTTAAAATAGCACCCCTTCCTGGTGCAATGAAGGTCACTATTCTAGGCTATGAGCCTTCATGATCACTCTAACCCCATCCAGGTAAGTATGTTGTTTAACGCCACAAGTGTTTCTTTTATAGCTCGTATTCTTTAATACTCTGGATGCATCGATGTGGTACTTAAGACATGGTTACATCAGTATATGGAATTGCAAGTTCTTTTAGGAAGAAGTATATTTTTGTTAAAGAAAACATAATAAATACAATAATATACAAAAGAGTTTGAACTTGAACGGCCATGGAAAGGTTGCTCATTCAAAACAAGACAAGGTCAATTTATTTTATTTTATTGTGAAACTGATTCAAATGTATAGTAAGATGTTTGGATTGGCGTACAAAATTGTATCTATGTAAAATCTACATCAAACTGTCTAAAATATGTGATGCTTGGTCCAAAATATGATCAAAATAAACCTGCTTAACACATTGTAAACTAACTTGGAGTTCTTCTAAAATATAAATTTTTTATAATAAAATATATATTAAGGCATTTTGAAATAAATTGAAATTAAAGTAATTGAATTAGTTAAAATTAGAGAATTTCAATTTTTTCTTGAAAGTAAGAATTCAACATTTTTTTTCTTCTTAAAATCCATATTTCAATTTAAGTTTGGATGAATTAATTCAATTTAACTCGGTTTGATTTAATCTTAACTTAATATTAAAAAAAAGAATAGATATCGTTAGAATAAGATCTGATGTAAGTTATAAGTGACATCGTTTCACTTTATCACGAACAAAATCAAAATAAGTTCAGAGTGTTTGGATTTGGAATGCACCACAGGATTGGCTGCAAGAAGAACATGAGATTATAAAAGTAAATCTTTGGAACAACAAGATTATCACACTCTTTACTACAACGAAGAAAACACATCAAAATGGTTGTTCATACCAAACATATCTGCTGAAAAGATTAATTAACGGGTTAATAAATGTCAAACATGAAACGGGATTATCTACTGAAATACTAGGGTACACCAAATTCAGAGGCAGGGTTTGAAATTCCCTTAATCAAGAATAACTAATAATACATTAAACTAAATGATAGGGGCTGCGCGAACGCAAGCCCCTCTACCACAAATTATGATGTAGGCTCCACCTCTAAGGTAGACCTTAGAACAACACCCCTTCTTGGTGCAATGAAGGTTACTGGTCTAGGCCATGAGTCTTTATGATCACTCATTGACCCCATCCAGGTAAGTAAGATTTTCAATGCTACTAGTATTTATTTTATAACTCATACTCTTTCATACTCTGTTGAATATAACGATATGGTACTTGAGACATGTTTACATTAGCTTATCTGTGTGACTGAAGGGCACAAAAAAAATGTAAATTTTTTTAATCCAAAAGATTTCCATAGAAAAATTATTGTTCATTTAAAACAAATCAGCATACAAGTTCAATTTGTGGATTATAAACTCAGTTAAATATTTTGAGGAAAAAAAGAAGATATCATTGAAACCAATTCAAATGTGTAATAAGATGTTTGGATCTTTCATAAAATCTCAATCAAACAGTCCAAAATATGTGAAGCTAGTTTGGTTTAATACATGATCAAAATAAATATGTTAATAAAATTGTTGAGCAGAATATCAACCTACTTCTAGAATATTGATTCTCAACAACATATAAAAGTAGGTTTTGACTTTCATAATTCCCTNTNTGGACATACTTTAACTNTTGTTCACCATTTATTCACAGTTNACCAATTTTACAACTTAGAAAACATTTTAGCTTTTTTCTTCAACTGTATAAAATTCTCAACAATTAAGTCAAACATCTTTTGAGAGAAAGTAAACAAAAAAAAAAGTTCTTTCGAGTTTTTTTCTAAAGAATGTGAAAATCAAAATTGAAAATTCTATCAATTGGAAGTTTTATCAATTAACAATAATCTAACCAATTTTATCAATTGAAAAGTTGATCAATTAACCTTTATGTAACAAAGTTAGCAATTATCTTTAACTGTTCCTTTGATATAACTAATATAACTAATCCAAATAACATTTCCAGTTGGGCACATGCATATCATTTATAGTTAATACCATTTACTCTTTCAGCTAAATTTGTTAAGCAAGTAGGCTAGGTGACTAATGACAGTCACACATGGCTAGGTAAGAACTCCAATATGTAACTGCTTTTTACTTTTCTAGCAATTAACATCTTGTTTCAGACATTTTTTCAAGTTTTTGTTTTTTCAATACTTTTTTCCTTCATTTCTAAAGTCTTTTATTTTTTTTGGCAAACAAAATTTTTGTGTGAGGATCAATCACCTATTTCAAGTTTCACTTTTTTAGAAAGATTTGAGTTTCTTATCCTTTGTTTATAAAGTTTTTACTTTTTTGACAAACTACCAATTTTACTTTTTATGATATTGTGTGGGTTACTAGATGGAAGAAATTGCAAAATTGTGATAGGAACATAAATTCATAGTTGAAATCTAAGAGAAATACTTATAAACAGATTGGGTCAGGCTAATCTATCAATAGAAAATAGGTTGATATCAGGTTGGCTTCCTTGTTTTTATCTTTTATGTCATTGACAATCTAATAAAATGAATTAAAAAAGATTTCTTTTTTACATAAAAACCGACTAATTTTAGGTTGAAAGGTTTTAGTTTGAACTATTTCAAATCTTGGTTAAGTCATATCAAATTTTGATTGAATTATTGGATTGTGTTAATGTGAAGTGTTACGAAACTGGTTCCAATTTTTTTTAATAAAGTCGGACAAACAGGTTAACTCGATAGACTATTGATTTGGCAAACATATCCGTTGACTCTTTTTATCATGTTAGTAGGATCAACATGTTTATATGCTTTACTTATATTCTATGACTTAATTGTACTATTTCTATGTTTTATTTATTTTATATGCTTTTTTATATTTGAAGTTTTAACAAATAATTTGCACAAGAATTTGCAAGTACAAGAATTATCTATTTTTAAATTTAAAAAAAATATATTTGAAAATTAGTTTAATTTTTGAGTAAACTCTAGGTTAGAATACGAAAGTAGAGATGTTCTCATCTGAATTTATAATGAATATTTAATGGTCCATGGACAAATGAAAAGGTACTTTCATATGAACTTATTATTATAGTAAATGCAGTCGATAAATATATGTTTTGGTCGTCCAATTTAAAAATAAATAAATAAAATCAAACACTAGTACAAAAATTATATTTTATGACGTACAAAAATGAACTATATACGTCATAATTCATTTTTGTACGTCATAAAATATGATTTTTGTACTAATGCAAAAATTAGGCTGTTTCATTAATGAACTTGTACATTTTTCGATTTTTTTTACAAAGTACTTAGCTATAAAATCTGACCAGACATGTATGTTAATATTTCATTTGCGATTTAAGTTGAAGGAATAAATAACTTCATCCTTTTATACAAAGATAATTAATTTGGGAGTAATATGCTTTATGGTTTTTTATTTTAGAATTTATTGCACATAACAATGACTCCATTGATGTAAAGAATGTAAACTAAATTATAGGGACTGCGCGAACGCAAGTCCCCTCTGCCACAAATTATGATGTAGGCTCCACCTCTAGGGTAGACCTTAAAATAGCACCCCTTCCTGGTGCAATGAAGGTCACTATTCTGGGCTATGAGCCTTCATGATCACTCATTAACCCCATCCAGGTAAGTATGTTGCTTAACGCCACAAGTGTTTGTTTTATAGCTCGTATTCTTTAATACTCTACTGGATGCATTGATGTGGGACTTAAGACATGGTTACATCAGTACACATGTGGGATTGCAAGTTCTTTTACGAAGAAGTGTATTTTTGTTAAAGAAAACATAATAAATACAATAATATACAAAAATGTCAATACTTTTCGTCCAAAAGAGTTTGAACTTGACCGGCCATGGAAAGATTGCTCATTCAAAACAAGACAACGTCAATTTATTTTATTTTATTATGAAATTAATTCAAATGTATAGTAAGATGTTTGGATTGGCGTACAAAATTGCATCTATGTAAAATCTGCATCAAACTATCCAAAATATGTGATGCTATAATGACTTGTTTGGTCCAAAATATGATCAAAATAAACCTGCTTAACACATTGTAAACTAACTTAGAGTTCTTCTAAAATATAAATTTTTTATAATAAAATATATATTAAGGCATTTTGAAATAAATTGAAATTATAGAATTTGAATTAAAGTAATTGAATTAGTTAAAATTAGAGAATTTCAATTTTTTCTTAAAAGTAAGAATTCAACATTTTTTTTTCTTCTTAAAATCCATATTTCAGTCTAAGTTTGGATCAATTAATTCAATTTAACTCGGTTTGATTTAATCTTAACTCAATATTTTGGCTTTACTCAACTTTTCTAAAATAAACAAAATTTTTGTATAATAATGTTCAAGAAAGAATATATATAGTTAGAATAAGATCTTATATAAGTATATAAGTTATAAGTGACATCGTTTCACTTTATCACGAACAAATTTGGAATGCACCACAGGATTGGCTGCAAGAAGAACATGAGATTATAAAAGTAAATCTTTGGAACAGCAAGATTATCACACTCTCATCAAAATGGTTGTTCATACAAAACACATCTGTACTGAAATACTAGGGTACACCAAATTCAGAGGCAGGGTTTAAAATTCCCTTAATCAAGAATAACTAATAATACATTGAACTAAATGATAGGGGCTGCGCGAACGCAAGCCCCTCTACCACAAATTATGATGTAGGCTCCACCTCTAGGGTAGACCTTAGAACAGCACCCCTTCTTGGTGTAATGAAGGTCACTGGTCATGAGTCTTTATGATCACTCATTGACCCCATCCAGGTAAGTAAGATTTTCAATGCTACTAGTATTTATTTTATAGCTCATACTCTTTAATAATCTGTTGAATATAACGATATGGTACTTGAGACATGTTGACATTAGCTTATCTGTGTGATTGAAGGGCACAAAAAGAATGTAAATTTTTTTAATCCAAAAGATTTCCATAGAAAAATTATTGTTCATTTAAAACAAATCAGCATACAAGTTCAATTTGTGGATTATAAACTCAGTTAAATATTTTGAGGAAAAAAAGAAGATATCATTGAAACCAATTCAAATGTGTAATAAGATGTTTGGATCTTTCATAAAATCGGAATCAAACAGTCCAAAATATGTGAAGCTAGTTTGGTTTAATACATGATCAAAATAAATATGTTAATAAAATTGTTGAGCAGAATATCAACCTACTTCTAGAATATTGATTCTCANCAACATATAAAAGTANGTTTTGACTTTCATAATTCCCTNTNTGGACATACTTTAACTNTTGTTCACCATTTATTCACAGTTCACCAATTTTACAACTTAGAAAACATTTTAGCTTTTTTCTTCAACTGTATAAAATTCTCAACAATTAAGTCAAACATCTTTTGAGAGAAAGTAAACAAAAAAAAAGTCCTTTCGAGTTTTTTCTAAAGAATATGAAAATCAAAATTGAAAATTCTATCAATTGGAAATTTTATCAATTAACAACAATCTAACCAATTTTATCAATTGAAAAGTTGATCAATTAACCTTTATGTAACAAAGTTAGCAATTATCTTTAACTGTTCCTTTGAGATAACTAATATAACTAATCCAAATAACATTTCCAGTTGGGCACATGCATATCCTTTATAGTTAATACCATTTACTCTTTCAGCTAAATTTGTTAAGCAAGTAGGCTGGTGACTAATGACAGACACACATGGCTAGGTAAGAACTCCAATATGTAACTGCTTTTTACTTTTCTAGCAATTAACATCTTTGTTTCAGACATTTTTTCAAGTTTTTGTTTTTTCAATACTTTTTTCCTTCATTTCTAAAGTCTTTTTTTTTTTATTGGCAAACATATTTTTTGTGTGAGGATGAATCACCTATTTCAAGTTTATTTTTTTAGAAAGATTTGAGTTTCTTATCCTTTGTTTGTAAAGTTTTTACTTTTTTGACAAACACTATTTTTACTTTTTATGATATTGTGTGGGTTACTGGATGGAAGAAATTGCCAAATTGTGGTAGGAACATAAATTCTCTCTTTCTTCTTCCTTAACCTTTTTCTCCGCATGCTTCTTTTCTCTTCTCTTTTATTCTTCTTTCATTTTGCCTTCTTTCTCTTCTCCTTCTCTCACCACTTTCCTCTTTTCCTTCTTTCTTTTCTTTGCAAAACCTTAGTGTGAGAGAAAAGAGCAGCTGAAGGAAACACATTCCTCTTTATGGAAAGACGGTTTCCGTTCGGTGCGGCGACATCGGCGTTCTATTCGTGACAATGGAGTTGCGACTTCTTCACGGTAAGTTTCCAGTGACTTTGACACGACGTTCTCTCACGATCGTTTTAGGGTTCAAATTTGAGGTTTCTTTCCTCTTTCCGATTTGTGGTGATATGGGGTTTAGGGTTTCAAAGAAGGTTTCCTTCCCACGTCTTGTGATCTTGGGTGTTGTCGTGAAGAAGAAGAGTTTTAGGTAAGGAAAGCTAGACTTTATTTTAGATTTCGTTTGTGGTTTGAATTTAGTACCTCTATGAGTGATAAGATGATTTCAGTGAAATAGCTAGGTTGTTGCTAATACTCTTTTTGTTTAGATGATAATAAATGATTGTATGATTTTGAATGTTTGATGTGGTGTGTTTGCAATGTTGCTGCTATCTTGATGGTATGTGATGAAGTTGTATGATTATTGAAAATTGGATTCAAAGTGTTTGGATTGAAGAAAGGTCAATTACTTAGGTATTTAAGTCTAAAAACGGGGGGTTTTGATATGTGAGTTTGAGAATTTGGAGCTAATGTGGGTTAAATGTTATTGAGGTGGTGTCATGAGGTAAATTAAGATTTATTGAAGGTATAATGTGATTCAAATCTGATCTATAATGAAAAGGTAGTGTATAGATGAAGTTTATAGTGTTTTTAATGTAAAAATGAGGTTTTGAGTAGTGAGATTTTTAAAGTAAGGGTTTAATCTATTTTGGAGAGTTTGGAATAGGTTTTTAGGCTAATTAGGACTTGTTTAGAGGTTCAAACCAGTGAAAATTTGTCATGAATGTTGCATCTTAGGTTGGTTTTTAATTCATTTTGGGGGTTTTGAGTTATTGAGTGGGTTTGATACATCTAATTCTTATCCAAATGACCAATGCAATACTCTACTTTCATCTATAAACATGTTTCATATCAATATTAGTGTTACATATTCTAAATTGACCATTTGGATATGCCTAAGATGCACCAAAACCATAGAAATTAGGTTATTATCAAAAACTGATAAGAATAATCGATTATCTCACTTCATAATCGATTATTCTAGTCAGAGAGTCATGTTTTCTTCCAGGCTCTCGCCAATAATCAATTATCACATATGATAATGATTATTGTCGTCAGAAAATCATCCGAGACAGTTTTTCGTACTTTTTGGGGTTCCGAGTATCACTTTTGGACGTTCTTTAGGTCATTTTAGGGATTTTAGACCTTTCCGAGCTGTTGGTGATGATTTCAAAGTTGTTTTCCTTGTCTAAGTATGAGTTTAAAGGGATTTTGTGTTGTTTAGTGGTTCTTCTTGGACTATTATTGTCTGTTATTATATATGGAATGGTTTCATGCAATTTTTGATGACTTGTTAGGTTGTTTGTGGTCCTTTGAAGTATAATTAGTATTATATATATGTTTGTATGAAATATAAAAGTGAAAGGTTATATGTATATGGTTTCATATGGATTCAGATGGGTTCACGGTTGGTAAAATGAGTTCCATAGAGGAACTTCTTGGTGTTGGTTTCAAGTATCTTTAGAATGAATTCGGGGAGCTCAGTCTTGGGGGTTATCCTAACATTTTAATGATCTTTCATTCTCAAGTAGAGAGGATTGATACATGTGGTGAGAGTAATTGGAGGTCCTAGTATAGGCGCTACCAGAAGGCCTATCACGTGGTAATGGACTAACCTTGTGCGTGTGGTAGGGTGAAACTCATTGGCAATGGCTTTGCAAAGCAGTAGAGGCCATCACAAGTGCACAACCCACCATAGCTCGGTATTCATTCTAGGTCCGGACAGTCGGTCTAGGTCTTTTTACACTAAGATGTTTGAGTTGATCTATGCTATTTGTATGAATACTATGTGAGATATTTCAATTAACATCATTAATTGTTTTGAATCTAGCTTATCCTTGCTTTTGTGTTGTTCGTCTTTGTGTATGTTTTTTCTTTTGTGATGATCACTTTAATGATATAAGCTTAAGGAGACATTCTTTACCTTTACTCCAACGAAATATGAGGGTGAGAAAATTGGGACAGATGATTCTACAGGTATAGACTTTATCTTTCATAAATTTGTTTTCTTATAATAGTTCAATATTATATATATAATATTCATTTTAATAGTATTTTACTATTAAAAATGGAATGTTATAATAATAATAATTAACATATTATAATAATATAATAATATAACATTACTAATTCGGTAATAATTATTTTTAAATTATTATATAAAATAATAAATAGATAATTAAATATTCACATCGTTAATAAACTAAGAGTAAAATAAATAGTTAAATATTTTACTTAATATTTCATTTAATATAGTTATGTCAAATTTAAATAATAGTTTAAAAATCAATTTCTATATAAGTGTATTATTAAAAAATAGAATTATCAATTGTTTAAACTTTTAAAAATATAAAAATAAGTAACCATTTCAACATGAATTTTAGAATGCATGGTAACAAAATTTGAATTTAAAATTTGAAATCGAAAAACTGTAAAACTATGATAATAAATTTGAATTTAAAATTCAAAATTCAGAAAAATCATATTTTTTTTAATGAACAATTTTAATGTCTTGCAACAATTTTCACATACTTTTAACATTTGAGAATAAATTGCATTTTAAGATTAAAAAAAAAACAAAATCTGACATTAATACACTAAAAATAAACTAAATAATAAAATATGGAAACTAACAATTCATTTGAAATTATTATATATTTATGTCAAATTTTAATACTAATTTAAAGTCTTTAGTAAAAGGTATAGAAATTAATTATATGTTGTTAAGAAGGGAAAGAGAGAAATAACAAAACATAGAAAGATATTATAGTAACACTATGGTACAACACAGACTGCACAAACCCCTCCGCCACAAATGATGGTGTAGGCTCCACCTCTAGGATAGTCCTTAGAACAACATCCCTTCCAAGTGCAATGAAAGTTACAAGTATCTATTTTATAGCTCATATTCTTTAATACTCTGCTGGATGTATCCATGTGGGACTTCAGACATGTATACATTAGCCTACCTGTGACTGCAAGTTATTTTAGGTAGAATTGTATATTTTGAAGGAAAAACATAATAAATACAATAAGGATAGAAAAATGTCAATATTTTTAATCCAAAAGAGTTCCAAATTGAAGTATCATCGAAAGGTTGCTCATTCAAAACAAATCACCAGACAGGTCCTTTTTTGTGGGATTATATACTCAAGTTAAATATTTTGAGAAAAAGACATTGTGAAACAAAAGATATTTGGTTGGCATACAAAATTTGCATCTATCATAAAATCTGCATCAAATAGCCAAAATATGTATAATAATGAGGTTTTTTCATTTCGGTAGGCAAATTTACCTCCTATATTACCAAAATGGACAAAATGGAAAGTCGTGAAGATCAGAATGACTTTCAAAAATTTCTCGCACATGAATTTATGGAGCTGATGGATGTATCATTATTGACGGTCCATCAATAATGTTAGGTGGGAATAATAAAAGTGGTGAAATGAAATGATTATTACACGGATAACATAGAGACATAAAAACACATACGCATGCCACATGAATAGGAAACCTACAAAATACTACATACACCTAATTAATTATTTAAGTTGTACATAATTTATATACAACATTTTAGAATACATTGATTGTTTTAATAAAAAAAAATTATTATAATAAAATTCTTATAATAAATATAAAATAATTTACAATTTTTTTACAATTTTTTATGATTAAAATAAAATTTTAACTTAATTAAAATGATTTAAAATGATTTAAATTAAATAAAAAATGGAAAAAGTGGAGTTGTGAGGGGTGCACGACTTCAATTTTTTATTTAATTTAAATCATTTTAATATAATAAAAATTAATTTAAAAATAATAAAAAAATGAATTTAATTGTAAAAATTGTAAAAAACTATGTTTAACATAAAAAAAATTAATTAGAAAATTATAAAACACACATACTTTATTATGTAAATTTAAAAAATACTTTTTGGAATTATCTATGATTTAATGCTAATTTTTACTCAAAAACTTGGTTTAGTTTTCAAAAAAAATTGAAAAAATTAACCTCATAATCACAAAATTATTTTCAACATTATACAACTTGAAAAAGGTCAATTAATTATTTTTCCATTTTATTTTCACCTTTTAACGTTTTTTTATTATTTTTAAAATCAAATTTTAACATAATTAAAATGATTTAAATTAAATAACAAATAGAAAAAGTGTAATATAATAAAAAAAAATTTAATTGTAAAAATTTATGTTTAGCATCAAAAAAATTAATTAGAAAATTATACAACATGTAAAACACACATACTTTATTTTTTGAAATTTAAAAAATATTTTTTGGAATTATTTATGTTTACCATCAAAATTATCATATATAAATTATACAACTTCTAAATCATTTTTATGAGTTTGTTTTGTAATATTAATGATTTATTTGGTTAAATGATATGAAAAAATATTAAATATATAACTTGTACACATCAACCAACATAACTTTCGTCAAATCAAATCATTTTCATTCTGTGTAGAAATGAAAGATCACTGCCCAAGATTTAATACGCATGCCTGCAACCATGCATGCAAACCTAAACATAGGTCATGGTTCCAAGAAAAACCAGTACTTGGCTACTTGCATGACTAATATATTTCATCTTCAGATCATTCCATCTTCACTACTTTGCCATTCCATCTTCACTACTTTGCCTTCCATCTTCAAATCAATCCATCTTCACAGCATTACTCAACATATTTCATTACGTAATGGCATCGTGGAACTTCANAGCATCTTCGTCATCACAAAACATTGATGAAGAAGAACCTTTGATACTAGATAATGTTGATGATTTCAGCACAGATGATGAAACTGATAACTTACTTCACGATGAACACGGTGATGACGATCAAATGACACAGTCATCTCAGCATGTTATTCTAGAACTGCATGAGCGTATGCAATTCCAATCAAAGGAGGAAACTGTTGCTGCAATCAAACAATATCACATCACCAACGGTTACAAATACAACGTTGTTGAATCCAAGCCTAACATCTATATTATTCGATGTTTAGAAACCACAACGGCTGTCAATGGCGATTAAAGGCAGGCTATAGCAAAGTCCGTAAATATTGGGAAATCAAAAATATTGAGGGCCAACATACCTGTTTCTCAAACATACTATCTCAAGATCATACAAATCTTGATAGTACTCACATTGCCGCAATTGTATCAAATTTTGTCCGCACAAACCCCTCCATTCCCATCAAAAGTTTGATTGCAGATATTAAAGCTCGATTTGGATATTCCGTGTCATACAGAAAAGCTTAGATCGCAAAGCAAAAGGCTCTTGCTATGGAGTTTGGTGATTGGTAAGAGTCTTATAACCATCTACCGAGGTGGTTGCATGAGGTGAAGAAAGCAAACCCTGGTACAATATTACAGTGCACCGGTTCTCCAGTGGAGATTGATGGACAAACAGACAATAATTGCTACATTATGGAAAGAGTTTTTTGGTCTTTCGATCCTTGCATACAAGGATTCAAATATTGTAAACTCATTCTCCAAGTCGATGGGGCGTTTCTAACGGGCAAATATCATGGAACTTTGCTCACCGCCATGAGTCAGGATGGCAATAGAAATCCTTTTCCAGTAGCTTTTGCAATTGTAGAAGGTGAGACAAAGGAAGCCATGATATGGTTCTTTCAACTACTTCGAGAACATGTTTGTCCTCAACCAAATATGTGCATCATCACTGACAGAGGAAAGGGTATCTTATCCGCCTTAAGATCAAAAGAAGTTGGTTGGGAAGAAGATAGTTTGAACTCTATTTATTGCATACTTCATCTAGCCTCCAACTTCAACAACAAATTCAAAAATCACGACCTCAAAAAGAAATTCATCAATTTAGGTACTACTATTTTTTTTCCTACCAATTTACTGTTTATATTCAGTTAACATAACTGTACAAAATTACTACATCCGTACAGCTTACGAGGTCAAGCAACCTACTGTTACGGCAAAGCTTACTGCACTAAGACACCATTACCCACAACAAGTTGCTTGGATAGATAAAATTCCATTAAATAAATGGTCTCAAGCTTACTGCACTAGGACATCATTTTGGAGAGA
Organism: Vigna radiata var. radiata; assembly: GCF_000741045.1. Classification (NCBI taxonomy): domain Eukaryota; kingdom Viridiplantae; phylum Streptophyta; class Magnoliopsida; order Fabales; family Fabaceae; genus Vigna; species Vigna radiata. Next base: position 2,846,889 of record NC_028354.1, read on the forward strand.
GAAGATATGGACATATGAGACACGTTCATTACCAATTTGTGCACTCATCAAAACAACATTTGAGAGTACACAATTAGGGATGGCAACGGGTCGGGTCGAGCACGGATAGTGCCTACCCGCAACCCGACCCGCATTTTAAAAATCTTACCCGTACCAGCTCCGTTACCCGTTGAGTATCCGCATAAAAAAAACTCGCGGATTTTTTTCAACTCGCGGATACCCGTTGGATACCCGTTTTTCACCAAACCCAAATTTAGGCCCAATAGTTCATTCACTTTTCTTAGACAGAATCATAACCCACAAACCCTAAATTTTCATTTCAAAGACAGCAGTCGTCTCCTTCGTTCTCGTACGAACACAAGAGCAGTCCCCTTTGTTCCCGTTCCAAACCCGCAGAACCCCTTTCCGCCTTTACTCCCCTCGCCCCACCTCCCTCAAACCAGTATCAGTCAAATCGCCACCCAGCTCCACGCCTAAGATCGCGTCTTCAACTTCGTCGTCGGCCTTGCCACCCTCCTGGAAGAAACAACAGAAGAAACAATCAGAACGAGGAACCCTAGGTTTTGGTGTCGAAGAAGAAAAGGCTCAAACAAACCCTAGATTTGAAGGTTTTTTCGGTGTAGATTCAAGATCCGGTGAGATATGGTGGTTTAATCGGTGAAATGGTCCGATTAAACGGTGGAAAAGGTTGGAAGTGAAGAGTTATTTGGTGTAAAGGCTAGATAGTGGTGTCGAAAGGCTGACGCGATTGAAGTTTGTGGTTCGTGTGTCGGAGCAGCGGCGACAAACTTGGTGAGGAATGGAGGCAACTTCCTATTCTTGTTTAAATTTGAAAAGAAACCCTAAAAAAATTTGGACTTTGGCCCAATTTTATTTCAGATTGTAAAAAAAATCTAATTATAAAGTTAAAAGAAACTAATAAATAAAATTGCAATTTTATTTTTCAAACGGGTAACGGGTATACGCGGGTACGGATAGTGCGATACCCGAACCCTACCCATTAACAAGCGGGTATTAAAATACCCGCTACCCGCAGATACCTCTTACCCACGGGTACTAAATACCCGATGCGGATTTTACCCGCGGATACCACGGGTACGGGTTTTTTTGCCAACCCTAGACACAATCATGTTTTCTTGAACGAGGACTAAAAGCACAGTACATACTACAAGCAGGCCACCAATTTCCTGAAGAAATCGCCGACATTATTAGGAAAAATCAATAACAATCAGCATTTTGTCATGTTCATCGCTACAACCGTGAAAATTCAGAATTTGATGTTCAAGAAATTTCAACACCTCTCCAATATCTCCCACATCCAATTTCCTATAAGGTCGGGCTAAATGAATGGTGGTGTGATTGTGGTCACTTCCAAGCTACTCGTCTCCCATGTCATGATGTCATTGCCATTTGCGCAAGTTCACATATACCACTAACCCAAGTAATCGGTCCAGTGTATAGCCTTAATAACATTTACAAGGCATACGAAGTACAATTTCACCTAATCCAAAATGAAGATTATTGGTCTGCGTATATAGGTCCAAACTTCATACCAGATCCTCATATGCGACGCAAGGCATCCAGAAGACTGTCTACAAAAAGGATTCCTAATGAGATGGATCAATCCACTCTAGATCAGCCCAAAAAATGCTCTTACTGCCGCAACGAAGGTCATCATAGGGGAAATTGTCCATTTCGTCAATAGTTAATTTTGTAATCCAATCAATAATAAATCTAGTACTTTTAATATTTCATATCAAATTCTATTCTACATTTTAATTTCCTTCTTTTATTAAATAAATTATAAGGACAATATTTTCTTTGTCTAACACAAAAAACATAATAAAAATTTCTAAAACACCTGATAAAAATGTTGTTCAAGAATCAAATTACTCTGGTAATCAATTACCACTGCCTCGTAATCGATTACCAGGGACTTTTTGCCCATTACACACACTGGTAAGCGATTACCAGGGCTGTTACTACATAAAAACCTGTTGGTAATCGATTACAGGGGGTCTGTAATCGATTACCAGGCCCATTTTTGCCTACAAAGCTAAAGTCGTGCGGGAGGGCCCGATTTTACCACGTTGTAATCGATTACAGCTCCATGTAATCGATTACTAGGCCTAGAAGTCGTTTTTGGGGTGCACGACTTCACTACTGTTCATGTGAACAATGTGAAGTCATGCCCCTCTTAGAAGTCGTGCACCCCCCACACGACTTTCCCATTTACGTAATTTATGGAAAATTTGTCAATTTCTGTAATATCCTCATCAAATTTGCCCATTCTAATACAAAAACCATAATAATGACTTGTTTGGTCCAAAATATGATCAAAATAAACATGCAACTAATACTTACTTGTTTTACAAATTGTAAACTTACTTGCTTAACACTTAGAGTTCTTCTAAAATATTATAAAATATTTAAAATGAACGGTATAAAAAGATTACAAATTATTTAAAATGAAAATATGCACTAAATTATTTTATTAATTTGAATTTTAGGAATTAGGTACTCTTGTTTGGATAAAGCATCTTAAGAGGGCAATTCATTATTTTTTAAGAATTTGAAATGTTTTATAATAAAAATGTTCTTTGAGTAAGGATTTTGAAAGAAATTGAAATTCTAGAATTTTATTACACTAATGGAATTAGTTAAAATTAAAGAATTTAAAATTTCACCTAAGAAAAATAAATAAGAATTTGATATTTTTTATTTTCAAATTTATATTTTGATTTTTATAAATTTTGTCTATATAAGTCTGGACCTATCAGTTTGACTTGGTCTTGACTCAATATCTTGATCAAACTTAAATTCTTTCAAATCAGACACAAATGGATTCAATTTCTATCAATTTCACTTGAATCTAATCCAACTTGAATTCGGACTAAGCTAGACCCAAGTAAACTTAGACTCGACATGGACCTAGCTTTTCGACTAAACATAATTTTATTGTCTGAGCTTGACTTGAATCTAAGTAAACTTAGTTCGAGTTTACTTGACTTGACATGGTCTGGTACTTGGGATGAAATTGGAAATTTTTATAATTTTCATTATCATTATTACGTGACTACTTTGTTTTAAGGTATGAGAGTATTCAGTTTAACTTAGCATGAAATTGAATATCCTATGCCAAGAGTTTGCTTTGTCCCCATCAACTTCTTGTTTTTCTCACCGTTTAGGGTGCAATTACACCCGTCAAAGGTAAAAATTTAAAACGACTATTAAAACTTATTGGTTTTATGTGTGTTATTATGTTAATATGTGTGAACAGGGCTTCATAAAAATGTGATATGAGTTGGATTCCACAATGGATTCTTTATTATTGGTATCTTGGTTGTTTGGTTCTGGTTTAAATTAATTACAGTGGATAAATTTAGAATTGGGTTTCATAGTATTTGTGAGATTAAGGTATCATAAGAGCAAGAAATTGTAAAGCTAGTTTTTTCCTTAGATAGATTTCGTTGGTTCAATTTTCTATTTCATTTTTCCAATGGGTATAGCTAAACTCAAATGATCAGTGTATAGAGATAGTTGTTTAATGTGTATAAAGAAATTGTCTAATAAGTGAATTAGTAAAATTTTATAATGAATATTACAACTTCTGAATTGATAAAATATACACTTATTTGTGGTAGAACTGTGTTATCAGGTACTATTTTGTTAGTTCCAAAATGCATAAGTATTTTGCATGTTTTTTTCACTTTTTTATTAATAGTAAAATTTGTTAGGATTTAGATGCAGGTTGTAGTAGTGTGTGGTAAACATGGGATTCTTCTATCAGTTCACAACTTCACTATTCTCAAATTTAGTCATTCAGACTGGGCAACAAATGTGGATGATCATAAATCTTCAATGGGTTTTTATGTCTACCTTGGAGTAAATATCATCCCATTGGGATCTAACAAACGAAAGGTTGTATCAACAAGCACAATAGAAAGTTGAATATGGAACTGACATTATTTAGGTTAAATCGCTTCTCAATGAACTTCATGTATCCACTTCCATTCCTGTTATATGCTTTGACAATCAGGGAGTTGTATTACTAGCGGCCAATCATGTTATGCATATTCGTTCCAAACACTTTGAGTTTGATATCCACTTTGTTCATGATCATCGACATCACAAACATATATAGAGCTCATTCATCTTCTATCTCATTTTCGAGTAGCAGACGTATTCTCTTTGTTTGATCATTTTTATCAAAAACTTAAGTTAGTGACCTAACGTAACCATCTATACATGCATGGCCTTTGCATATATGCATTCCTTCATTCGCTCATTTTATCTTACAAAATTGATACGGGTACGAATATGAGTATACTAGTTACTTGATCGGAATGAGAATGAGAAAAAAGATAGTTATAGGACAATGTAGGGATAAATTTTTATTTTGAATAGGATAATGATATTTAGACAACATTTTTTTGACAACATTTGAACATTGATTACGTGTCAATCTGTGATTGGTCAAAAATTATCCCACAATAAATAATAATAATAATCATAAACACTATTGTGAAGTAATTTTTGACCAATCACAGATTGACACGTAATCAATGTTCAAATGTTGTCAAAAAAATGTTATCTAAATATCATTATCCTTTTGAATACGAGGATACTAATAATGAAACTCACACTTAACTTTTTTGTAATCATCTACCAATAGTTTTAACTAGGAGCGATTACATTCTAAAAAATACTCTATGGTCAGTTGCATTAATTGTCTTGTGACAAAGACTATTCAAGTCACAATTTCATGATGATTAGTCTCCTATACTCTTTATGATACGCGGGCCCAAAGCCCAATGTCTTTAGTATAGCTTTTCTTTTATGTACTTTGTATTGTATTAGGCATGTGACCTATATATAGGCATGCTAACACATCTTGTAATCACTTTTGAGCTTAATGAGAATAAACTTTTCTAATTCAGAAAATTATTCTCTCTTGAAAGTCAGGCTAGAGAGTCCAAGGGACCTCCTCTAGCCACCTTCCAGCACACTACCTCATTCTTCCATTTTCCATCTTACCATTGTGCTTTCTCTCTCATCACATTGCGTCACCTTCTCTACCAATAGGCCTCAGACACATCATCAGTGGTGTCAGCTTCCTTCACCACGCGTCAGAGCCACTGCTTCGTCACTTCAATTTCCTTACACGCCTCAGAAACGCCAATTGCACTCTCGCATCTCAGAACCCTTCACTCTCGCTGAACCTCCTCTACTAGGGTTAGCGATTTCAATGCCTCCAATCCATTTCTCCTCACCGATTCATCACTTCACCTTACAAATCTAGTTATTTTCATCATCTCTTTTATTTTCTCCGGTCAAAAACCTCATTCCACCGTTCAAAGTCCATTTTCACCGTTAAAAACCATTTTTCTCCGATTAAAACCTTTGTTGAACCGATCCAAACCTTGTCCACCGATTAAACTTCGATTTACACTGTTTAATCGGTCCAAATCCAGTTTCCCCTCTTTTCTAGGGTTTTATTGTGTTCATTGGCCACTTCCTTCGAGTCAGTTCGATTTAGAGCTTCTTTTTCGTCATTCCGCTGCGTCTCCTCACCGGAGAAGCTTCAAGGAACCTCTGGATCGAGTTCGCGTCGCGCCAATCGGTCAGTTCCTCAGGCGTCTCGTATCACTTTACCATCTAATATAACTTGTAAACTTACTTATAAGTGTTAGATCTAATATATTAAGTCTAGTTATGAATGGTCACACTTCAAATAATATTTTGATTATTTAACCAAGAACGATGAAAGTATAAAATGTAATCATCATTGTATAACAATAATAATTGATAATAGTCTTGATTAAGAAATCAACCAACATAAAAATATCAAACACAAAATATTCTTTATTCTCAACTTTTACATATTATTGAAGTGTCATCTTATTTTAGAAAAGGAGAGTCTTTTGAACCATAATTGCAATGTATCCACTTAAAAATGCATTTATAAGTGGTAATTTGATCTTATAGAAACTTAAAAGACATAATAATACACATAAGTATGTCCTCATCCTTGTGTATCATAGGTTTTTTTCACAAAAAAGGAATGTATTTAATTAATTTTAAAATTAAAAATTAAAAAAAATTATCATTTATTTATGCTTAATACATACCTTGAGAGTCTAGTGGGTGGACTAATAGCAATTTTGGAAAATTATATGTTAACATAATTTTTTGACAACATTTTGACACAGTTGACAAGTCATTTTCCAACTATTTTGTTAATTATTTAAAAGTCGCTAACGTGGAAATGTTTGGATGAAAAATTGCACAAATGTAATGACGCGATAGCTCCTTCCTTCCTCTTTTCGAGTTTCATCCCAAAAACCCTAAGTCACTTGTTGAGCTTCCGTTTTCCATTTTCTCTTCTTCCTTCTCAAGAACTAGTTGTTTTTTGTTCTATTCTTTCCATTTTTTCTTGGCCACTTTTGAGACCGACCATTGTGTTGTTTATTCATCGTTGTGCCAAGCTTGCATTCTCGTTTGCCTCGCTTTTAGGTGAGTTCATTGTGGTTGAGGAGTTTCTTAGGCGCGATTCTTTCCTTCCTAAGCGTGAAATCTTCGTTCGTTCTCCGTTCGAGTTCAAAGTGGAAAACCTAGGTTGTTCTATATTGCTCTGTTTTCTCCTTACTCTGTGTTTCGTTGTTTTTGAGTGAAATGGATAAAGGTAAAGGCCGTGAAGTTTGTCAATGTAGTCCATCTCAACAAGGTATATGCATTTGTATGGTAATGTGAAGAATTTTGGTGATTTATATCTGAGCTATAATGAATTTTGTATCTGTAGCTTTATTTCCATCATTCGTGCAAATCAAAGTATGTTGGTGTTGTGAATGAAAGGTTAAGTGTGGAATAGAAAACATTTATTGAAGGCACACCGTTTGGGTGGTTGACGATCTTGAACTATCATGTGAATATTAGTAGAAATGTTTTATCTGAGTTATATAGTAGGTGGGTTGAAAGGAGGGGTGGTTTTTCCTTTGGTGACAAAGTAGTTGACTTTAATTTTTAGATGTATGTTTAGGGTTAAGACTGAGTGTTGTGGGACAACACATTGATTTAAATTATGTTGGTGTACATAGTGAATATATGAAGTATTTAAGTGTTGGAAAATTTTATTTTAATCTGATATATGATTTTCTGTTGGAAGAACATCTAGATGTTCCTATAGAATTTTTTATAGTGCTTATATTTTATTTAGGGTTAAGACTGACTGTTGTGGGAGAACACATTGATTTAAATTATGTTGGTGTACATAGTGAATATATGAAGTATTTAAGTGTTGGAAAAGTTGATTTTAATCTGATATATGATTTTCTGTTGGAAGAACATCTAGATGTTCTTATAGAATTTTTTATAGCGCTTATATTTTGTTAGGCATATATGAGTTTTTGCTACCAAATCAAAAAGGAATAGTTCTCCCCATACTTTTTAATATTTAGGACGACTTAGAAAGTGTGGGTAAATATAATTGGGGTAGTTTGTTTATGAGTATATGGTGGGGAGTTTTTGTAGTGCTTCATTGGCATTGAAGAATGAAAAAAAGTATAAGTCACTTACATGTTGGTGGATGTGTTTACTTGTTGCAGGTAATCCATATGTATGTAGTTGTGATTGGAATGGACTTTATTTATAATGTATGATGATGTATGACTTGTTTTTATGGTAGTTAATGTTTCAGTTATGGTTTTTTTATCATTTTGTCAATTCCAACCTAAAGTTCAATTACTGGAGAACAAAATTTCTCGATTATTGCATTGGATAAATGTCAAAGTAGGTGACACTATTATTAAAAGTGTTTTTCATAAGGTCGTGGTCACTATTTTGATTGTTTGTTTGTTGTATATAAGTTTTTTGTTTTACTTCCTTAATGAATTGTTATGTTATTTTATCAGTTGTTAGTGATGTTTGTGTGTCAAAGGAAGAGTTATGTTATCATGTTGGATGTATTGCCTTTCTACTAAAAGGGCCATCATAGTTAGTAATTGTGAACACAATCTGTATCAATACACTCACTTTTTTCAAACAAAAATTGTTAATTCACACATTAAAAATAAGTGGGGAGCAATGACCAAATAAGTGGGTAGTTGTGTTGGACATTTTGTATATGTTTTCTTAAATTTAATTCATTTAAGGTACTTATACAACGACTTGGATGTACTGCCTATCTACTAATAAGTTCATCACAATTAAAAACTGTGACAACAAACTGCATCAATACACTCACTTTTTTCAAACAAAAATTGTCAAACCACACATCAAAAAAAGGTGGGGATCATTGACTAAATAAGTGGACAGTTGTGTAAGACTTTTTGTACAAGTTTATTACAATTACATAGATTTCGAGTACACCAAAAAAATTTTGTACAACTTCAAACCAATTTTTAATTAAACGTCAAGTACAATTCCTTATAACATAACTTTACATGTTTTCCCATCATATTTAGGAACATCATCCCACAACTCAATCATTTTGAGAAGAATAACCCCACAATCATATCTAGAACAATCATAACACCACATAAACAAATTATTACAGCAGACTTTAATGAAATGTATATATTCAATGGGATAACACTTTGGTGAAGAACACTAAGTCAAACCACTTCCATATTTGGTTGAATGGGAATAACATTGTGTTCACCAGTGCATAAAGGGCTTTAGATGTCGGTTATTTTGGGCTTTTAACGTCTAATCCACAACTGACGTCTATACGAGTGACATTAATGGGACGTCGCATTTCCAGAAAACCGACGTCTATGTAGACGTCCGTTCGTTTTAAGTTTGACATCATAGAACGTCGATTAATGCCTCAACTGACATCTAAGAGCACTATATAAACGTCGAAAATGGCCATAACCGACGTCTAAGGCATTACATTGACATCGAACATAGCATTAACTGACGTATAAAGTTAGTATAGATGTCGGTTTTGGCTTTAACCGACATCTAATATTGTCGTTGTGTTTTAGTGCAACCTTCCTCCTATCTTTGGATAACCTAGTAGCACACTCTCCCTTTACTAGCTTCCCCACCAAAAAAGCTTGCGTCTTTTGTATATCCTATGACATTTTAACCCAAAACAGAACCTGGGTCCTTGCCTAGTTTCATTGCAACCGCAAAAAGAAAAAATTACGGTGACACGACAACTAGGCAACGACTCAGGTTCCATTTTGGGTCGAAACGCCATAAGACATCCAAAAGACGAAGGTTTTCTTGGTGAGGAAGGTAGCAATGGGAGAATGTGGTACTACGTTACCCAAAGTAAGGAGCAAAACTACACTAAAACACAACAAAAACACATTTTAATCGGTTTATTTAGAAGATAACCGATTAAAAGACTAATTTAATCGGACTACAACGAAGTGTAAATGGTTTAAATAAAAAAAGACGCACCTGGAATGCAATGCCGCGAGAGAGAAAAGGAGAGGAGGAAGATGATGATGTGTGCGTAAGTGGGAGTTCACGGTTTATTTAAGATGAAATAAGGCGTCAGTTAATGCAACAACCGACATCTATAGTGTTATAGACGTCAATTACCTTACTAATGTGACGTCCCATAGAACTTTTCATATGCCTTTTCCGGCCATTTCGACGTCGAATTCAAAGGGCGCTAACGTTTAAAGCGCTTGCTGAAGTGACTTTTTAATAACCGGTCAGGCAAGTAGACTACGGTAACCTGGAGCGTCGACGTCTATAACATTTTAAACATCTATCCTGAACCACATGACGTCTAAGTGCTTGGCAGGTAGGTGAGTCGCATTAATTGCAATCAGATAGACGTTGGTTACCTACTAAAGCGACGTCGAAGAGAACTTTTCACCTACTTTTTCAGGCCATTTAGACGTCGGGCGCAAGAGTCTCCAACGTCTAAAGCACTAATTGATTTACTTTTCAATAACTAGTCAGGCCATTAGACGTCGGTTCTGCGATAACTGACGACTAAGTGTCTGTTAGGTAGGTGAATAGTTTTAATTGCAGCCAGATAGACGTCTGGCGCGCCAATAACCGACGTCGATATTGTGACTTCTTACCTACCTGTCAGTACCATGGACGTCGGTTTAGTGAGGAGTTGACGTCTAAAATGTTATAGATGTCGCTCCCCATCCCAACCGATGTCGTTATTGCCATTTAATCACGAAAATGTCACCGTTCATTAATATACGTCAAGCCACCCCTTAACCAATGTCATTAAAGGTCGATTTTACACTAGTGGTTATCCTTCAAAGTTGGCTTTGTATCTTCAATACAATTTAACAACGTAGAAAATAACATATTATAGGCCATCACATAAATAAGAGGAAGTTAAATTATGAAGTACAAACTACAATAACCAAAGTACATGTTACAATAAAAATACTTACAATATAATTGTCTATCTTTTTACCTTTTCGTTTGTTGTGTCCGATTGAATCAGGAACAAAGAACTTCATTGTATGAAACTTCACAACATAACACCATCAATGGTCTTCATGCACAATTGGGACAAACAACTAAAGAAAAATCCATATGTAAAAAGGTTCACTGACAACCGAAATTGTTTCAAACTTTAACAAACTTAAATAATGGACATAGGTAAGGTAGCTCACAAAATAATGATGAAAATAATTGAAAAATAGCTTGTAAAATAATGATGAAAATAATTAAAAAATAACACGATAACATATTATTTTCCACAGTTTGTTTTGTCGTGGTTACGCCAGAAGAGATAGGAGCAGGGAGAACGGTTTGACCAATGATGATTGAGCCTCCACACCACATGTATCCTTCTCTCCTGTGGATAAGCCACACCAACTCAAACAAAACTCCAAAACTCAAACCCAATAATCTTCCCTTCCTTCCATTCTCTTCTTTCCACTCACCCTTTTTTCTCATTCACAAACCCACCATACCATGTCCGTTCAGGCCCGACGACTTGCCGTTTTCTGCGCCCATCTTAACCCGACCCCATTACCTCCGGATCCTCTCGCTCCATTTCTTTCGCCTTCCCTTTGTGCCCCTCATTCCCACGCCGAAAACCGTACTCTGCAAGACGATTGCGTTTTCTGCAACATTATTCGTGGCCAATCACCAGCTTTGAAGGTACACACTTTTTATTTTTGGAAACTGTGGTCAACGATCAAACCCTCTTTCAAAGTTTTTCAGAATCTACACAGTTAATGGTATCAATTTCGTTCCGAATCATAATGTTTGCGGGATTGCAAATTTCCAAACTCCTAAGTTACTGATTGATTTTAGTTCGTGACATGAATATTTTTTACGGAGCAATTCATTGATGTGGTGATTTTTTTTTCCTGCCACGTGTTATGAATGATTCTGCATTTTCTAAAGCTGCTAAGCCAATTGCGTCGCTGAATCACTGTGTGTTGGTTAAACATACATGAACATTACTCAATGTGTTTACTGGTTCATTTTGTTGCCAAAACATGGATAAATAGAGTTTCAGAAGCTCTATGTTTCTGAAAAGAAAAAAGTAATGCCTAAGCCTTATGGTGCAAGCTTTACATGTGCTAAGAAATCATAAAAGCCTTAGTTGATGGAGTGAAATATTGTGTTTATAAATTGGACACATGAAACATTTTGTGTTTATTTAGTAGGGGGCCTATGTTTCATATTTTGTTGATTGGAGTTTGATACTGAACCTGTGATAATCAGAGACAGAGATGGGGAGAGGGGAGAATTTTATTTATAATTGAAACCTTGCTTCAAGAACCTGGAAATTTTACGACTTTTGAAAAGTATTGATAGATGGAATTTCTTAGTTTATATTTATGTATAATTGAAATATAGATATTTATTCTAGCAAAAGTTTGTGAACGCTTCACCCAATCGACTAGAGTTTTCTATTGTTGGTGTTGATGCTTTGGGCCTTAAAATAAAGGGAGCCTCGTTACCATGTGACCTCGAGGTTAGGACTTAACCTCTAGCTTACCCCTCTTGCAAACCTCATCAGGGTTCAAATTCTGGAAGTTTCCTCTTGCAAATGCAAGCTAAGGTTGCAAACTACAGACGTGGACAATGGTTTAACCTTCCTTGGATCTTTTGCATAGTGGTAGCATTATTGGACAAGGTTACCTTAGCTTTTAATGCTTAGACATCAGGAACTATTTAAAATTGTGAATTTTCTTTTTTTAGTCCTTCCAAACATGTTTATTTTTACATTTTCAGTTCAAGTATTTGCTGTCATTGCTCTTTTGTTATAATTAATATACTCTTCAACCATGTTTTCTCATAACTTTGACCTTACTTTTCTTAATATTTTGTCAAACCAACAGCTTTATGAAGATGACATGTGCCTATGCATACTGGATAGAAGTCCGCTGAGTCATGGGTAAGGTGTCATGTCTCAAGGTGCAATTCCATATAGGTATATCATAAGGCATTGTATTTTTATTATTTCACTATTTTATGGACATATATATAGACATCACAACTTGAGTAAATGAGAGGCATGTCTTTTCGGTTTTATATGAGTTGTGATGTTGAATATCAAAATTGCTTCTTTTAGTCAATATTTAATCTCTTCAATCCTTTTCCATTGCATTTCCTTTATGTCATAATGAAACTTTGAAGTCATTCTGGTGCACAATCTAAGTTAACACGAAAACTGCTTGTCCTGGTAAGCCAATCTATCATAATACATTAAGCAAAATAATATCCCAAAACAAATTGTGTTTTAGATTTTTCTGAAAATTTCAATAGTTTCCCCTCTAATATTAGCATTCATAAATGATAGCACTTGGTAAAACAAAATATAACGTTTGTTGTATTAAAGATCTAGTATAACCCAAGATAATTTCCAAAAATGTAATATCCTACAGATGCAGTGTCAGCTTTTCAAAACAGGAGACCTAACCAAAGTTAACGGGGAGAACTACAGGTCTCACTAACATCATAATCAACTATCTTGTAATCTGATTAAAAAAAAAAATAGAATAGGAACCATAATAACCAAAGTGAAGTTAATTGGAAAAGGAAACACCAGCAAGGTACTAGTGGTTCCTTTTAAGAATCGAGTAAGGCACATGTAGTGCAACGAAGGTGAATAATATAAACAAAATAAATAAAAATGTGCCCATGTATAAGAAGTTAGGAAATAAATGTAAAGATGATTTTGTTTACTGAGCAAGCATAAAATAATATATAAAGGTAATGATGAAATATAACCATTTCCATAAAGGAATCTTGTAGGTTTTTTTCAAAATTCCATTGTTCACACTTGTGACAACCAAACTTGGAAGTGTTCATCTCACTGATGACCATACCCTCCGATGTTGATGCATCCCTAGGGCGATATAATCAATGGATAATTCCTTACTCGATCACTTTATATGATCTCATACCGTGGGGCAGGGCTTCATCTCATTGATAACCCTTTCTGTATACAGGATGATCCGTCAAACGAATAGCTCTTTTTCTCTTGGAAATTGGAATAAAATATACTTATGCATAACTAGATGTACTTAGACTGTTATCTGCAGTAATGGGTATGGGATTCTAACATGGGCTTCCCATAAATAATTAAGTATTAATATCTACTTGTTTTATACCAAAGGAATGACATGAGATCAAGTTAGCCACTAATAGATACATCTAGTTTGCCCAATTCCCTGTTTTCAACCTCAAGTCTACAAAAAAAAAAAAAAAAAAAAAACACTGGGGTTGCAATGACTTCTTGGGTTGTTTTCTGTGAGGATAAAATGAGAGTAGAAGAATTAGAGGAAGAGAAACAAATATTTAAAGCATTAGGTTAAGTGGGCATGTTATACTGTGGACAAAAAATTTGAAGAACAGAGTAGGGATTGGAGTCTTTGGCTGAGGGGAAAGAAATAATAGAAAATATGGGTAACTGCATAACAGGGATTATAGGAAGAAAAGTAAACAAGTGTCATGCAGCCTTTTTCTTTTTCTGGTGATGCATTTCAAAACAAAAATATTCTTAACGGTGCAATTCAATTTGGAAGAAAAGTGATGTAAACTTTTGTTTTTATTTCTGAAACAATACTTAAATACCATGGTTAAATTTACAATTGTTGGATAATTTCTTTGTTTGTCAATGGCATAGTGTTTGATTTGGTAATCATCTTTGCCTAAAAGTTTACAATTCAAGTCCTTTTACCTTTTCAGCTATACTGCATGGTGCTTTTTATTTATCTACTTCTCACTTCTAGGTTGTGTTTTCTAGGCACTCCCTCATTATCCCAAAATCTCATTTTCCTTCACTGGATGCTACTCCTCCATCAGTAAGTAATTTTCAATAGGTACACAAGAAGATTTGCTTTATTATTTTGTAACTTCTTTACTGACTTTACTCTATAATTTTAAGTCAATAATAAATTATTTCTTCACGAGGAAAGTCCTTCTGTGAAGGTTCTTGGGATGGATGTTAGTGGTGTTATCGATAATGAAATTAAATATATTCATTATTGTTTAAAGTTAAGATATGCATGCGTAGTGATATCTCTACTTAATCAGTGAAATGACTTGTTTAATTCTTAATCCTACACCCTAGGATAGTGACTGTAAAGTGAGGGGATTTTTCTTTTGAAATGATTGTCAACCTTGTCGTATCCTAGTTGACACAGAAAAGGGATAAATAGTGCATGATGGCGAGAGTGAACAAATAAACCAAATAATAGAGATTTTTAGTGTTTCAGCATTTTTCTTTTCAGTTTCCTCAAGTTCGTAATCTCTGCTAAATTTGTTACTCTGTAAAGTGCAATAGAGACAAAATTATCCTGTTTATTTACCCAAAATGCTCCACATTACTAATATGAATTTGTACCATCCCTATCTTGAAACTTGGTTGGTTATCTTTTGATAGGTTATCTCTCTCTAGTTATGAAGTGAAAGGTGTTGGTCCTGATTGATTATTTACTTTTGTCAAACGTGTTGCAAAGCTCTTATTTACCTAGCCTGATTGGCTATTATACAGGTGGTAGCTGCAATGTTTTCAAAAGTTCCCTTCATTAGCAATGCAATCATGAAGGCTACTGGCTGCAGTATGTACTTCAATACTTGTACATTTATCTGAACTCTACTATGTGTTGTTCTCTTATATGGCATAGATTTAAAAAAACTCAATTGAAACCCTGCTGGTAGATATCGAATGAGCTTGTCTAAGCTTAAAAATAAATTGCTTTTAAAAAAAGTGATGAAAAGTAAGTTATTCTTACGAAAACAGAAATTACTTATGCTGGGATATAATTATTAAAAATCTTTTTTTTTTATCATTAAACGTCTCTTTCCGTGTTTTTGAAAACAGATTTGCACTAGCTTATTCTTGACTTCTGCTTTTTTAACAAAGTTTAAACAAAAATCTAAAAAAATATAATAAATGTATTTTCTATGAAAATTTTATTTTTCTAAAAATAAAGCTCAAACAAATTCGACCATTGTATGGATTCCACACCATGGCTAGTTATAGTAACAGTGACGGTAAAGTTATTAACTTCTGTGTTTTACTGATGCTTGTTTTATAATGCGGCTCTATGAATCTTTAGAAGTGTATCCAATTTCATTGAAGGATATCAAACTTGTGGTTATTGTTGTTTGTTTGGGGGAAAATTATAATTACCTTGCATGTTGTCTTTTTCATATCAGATCGGTTGATCATCTACTCTTTTGATAGTTCTATAAGATATTATATATCCTCACGCCATGTAGTTTCATAGTATGTTTTGAATTCCTGCAGGTTCATTCAACCTGTTGGTCAACAATGGGGCAGCTGCTGGCCAAGTAATATATCATGTGAGATTTTAGATCTTCTATAATGTCACTTGCACTTTTATGGAATCATACATTTACTCGGGTCTCCAAAATTTGCAAGTTTTGAAATGTGGTTAATTTTGCTATAAAACTTGCTTTTCAGACACATGTTCACATAATTCCCCGTAAAGCATACGATTGTTTATGGGCTTCTGAGGTAAAATTTCATTTCCTTTTGATAGGATATGGATATATGGTATTATAACGATGTTATGAGAGACTAATCAGTAACACAATTCTTTAACTTTAGAGTTTGCTAAGGCGACACCTTAATTTAGATGATGAGAAAGTTTCTCAGCTTGCAGCTCGTATTCAGAAGCAGTTATTGCCATCTGACATGAGCCAGGAAAGCAAGAATGAAAATTTTTGTTCAAGTAAAAGTTAGTTGGATTATTCATCTGTTGTAACTTCAAAGTTTATATTTTCATTCAGAAGAATGATGCATGCGCATAACAATTATCTAATGTAACACTCAACTTCAAAATTTGGGTAGTTGGGATTTTTTAATCCAAAAAAACTCAACTACTCATCTCTCGTCTATCTAGTATGAGGGTTATGTCAGATATTTTTCTGTACATGCATTATTTTCCTTTTATTTATGTTCCTATATGTACAGTCGAATTTTTAATTTATCTGTTATATATTTCTAAGGATTTACCAGAAGTGGACATGTATATAATTTTTATGCTAATATTCTTAAGCTCAAAATTGTGATATCAAAGACTCCATGCTTTTCTCTGCATAAACCCAAGTATCAATAATCTTCACTACCTTAAATCATCTTTAATTGGAGTTAATTTGCTGATATGAGTATTTTATTGATAAAGGTAATATTTTAATTTTATGAAATTTTAACATGGTTTCTGGATTTATATATTTGAAGAACTTTTCAATACTTGAGCAATTATGTAGCATTATCCTAATTTTTTTCTAATTATATGTATAACTTCACTAGTTTAAGGACTATTCAAAAAAAAAAGTTGACACTTCAAGTAACAATTTAATGGTTTTTTCCTGCTTTTTGGAAAAGCCATATTGATTTATCTGGGGTTGCCATGCAAAGAGAAAACAATCATAAAAACTGTTCGGGGAGCATTAAAAAATGTCTTTAATTACCTTTTCATTTTTTTATATATTCAATTTGATATTTTATTGATAAATTTTTTAATCAATTCTGTCAAATTTTAAAAAATACAACATTGTGATAATTTCTTATACAATTATTACTAAAACCGTTAAGATAAAGTATTGACTATTTTAATTTAGATGTTATCTAATTTATAATAAGCATATGGTTAAAATTTATATAACTATCTATATCAATTTCAAACATATACAATCATTACATTGTTACGTATTTTTAATTCAAAAAATTTGATTTAACATTAAAATAGTCATATTGCTGCCGATTTAAAATTGGAGAGTTTAATGGAATATTTTATTAATAGAGAGACTTCATTAAACATTTTACTAATTGTTTTGATTTAAAAGTCGACATTAAGTGTATTTTTCACAATGTTCTCTAAATTTCCCACATAGGTTAAGATATTTAAATATATGACAGGAGTAAGAATAAATGTGTAATTAATGTAATCAATTAGTTGAATACAACCAAATTTGTATTTATAGATTCTAGAATTATTAGCTCGTTAACTCTGCTTTTATGAGACTGTATACTGATCGAGCACCCAGTTCTTGAATTGATCGGACAATTATACATACAATAATAATTGGTTTCAAATTCTTAATGTACAAAACAATCATTATTTTTTTTCATCACTAAACCATAGCTAAAAGATGTGAAATATTAGTTAAAACTAATTAAAAACATTGTAAATTGACATAATAAACATCATTACGAAACATTACCATTATTCATATCTCAAAACGATCAACCATACGTTAGAAATTAAATTTTATATTTTTCATTTTTTAAAAATCTTATGATACCAAAGAAATTGAAAAAATGGTTTAAACTATGGAATTTGAACATTTAGTACTTTAATCTTTTGGTTTAGATCAGTGGATTCTTTTACCTTATCTGAGGAAGACTTGGGTAAAATAAGTAAGTTTATTGGAAAATTAGCCTTTAATCCTATGTAAAACTTATAACAGATGTTGAAATTTTTAATAACTTCTTTAGAGTGCAATTAGTCAATGCACACCAAAAATTAAGCAGTGGTATACGTGGATAGAAATTGGGGGTGTGAATAGGATTTTGTGTTAGAGTGTATGGGTAGGGTTGGGTTTGGAGCTCTAGGAATAAAAAAAAAATATTTTACATGATATTTTAGGTTTAAATACTTTTTTAGTCTCCAAGTTGGGGTATGAATTTTCGTTTTGTCCCCGGTTTCAAAAATGAAGCCCTTTGGTTTCCATGTTTTCAATTTTGAGTGCAATTGGTTCCTTCCGATAAGTAGCTAGCAACGACGTTAAATGTTAAGTGATTGTGTATGTTATGTGGCAACAAATGTGGTCGTGGCAATGAGGTGGCAGCATATGTCGTGTTTTTAATTAGGGGAAATTAAATATATTAGTTTTTTTAATTAGGGCAAATAAAAATAATCAGTGTTCTCGAACCACTATCGTTTTTTGAAGACATTATTAAGTTAGGTCTTAGATTGGGAAATTGGGGCTTTTGCAATTGTTGAAGTGGTTGATTGTGTGGAAGCTACGAGGTTTTGGAAGCATTGACGTTGACGAAGAATTGTTGTTCTCGAAAGGGATTGTTGAGCGAAAAGGGTTGGAGACATTGCTCAGCGACGTTGAGGTGCTCTTTCTTCAAAGCGAAAAAGTTGAAAGTGATGTTTTTTTTGCACTTTTTTTATGTAGTTGCTTTCCCCATGGAACTTGTCTTCTTGTCCCCTTTGTATGTTGTCATGTGGTCCCTTTTATTGTGTTGGGGTCCCTTTTATTACGTTGCATATGTAATGGTCCCGTTGTTTACTGCTTATCTTTTTGTTGTGTGTAGTGGTTTTGGTTCCAAATTAGTGTGTACTGTTTTTTGTCTTTTGTAAGATTGAACCTGTGGTTGTTATTTAATCTGTATTTCATGCTTCTTTATTTAAGCTTCAAGACAAAATGGAATGTTGTAGGTGAACTAGTTATTGCGTGTCATAAAGTTTAACTTTGTATGCCTACATTTGTTAGTAACGTGGCATATTTACAATTAAGATGCATGTGAAAGTCATTAAATTGTGATAGTATATGCATGTGAAGTCTGACACTTACTTTTATATAAGCTTATAAATAGTTGATAAGTAAAGATAATGGAAAACTGTGGTGTTGAGGTGGTGTTTCACCATGGGGGTAAGTTTCTGAATGATGGGTCATTCGGATACCGTGGAGGGGACACAAGTAGCTTGATGATAGACATAGACAGATGGAGTTATTTTGAAATCTTGGCCATACTTAAGGAGATGGGATATAGAAATGTTAAGGAATTGTGGTATTCCCTGGGTGGTCGTGTTTTAGAAGATAGGATGGAATTGTTAAGTGATGACAAGGGAGCAATGCATGTGGTCAACATTGCATTATTGAATAAAGCTCATGTGTTTGTGGTTCACATGGTGTCTGAACCTCATTATCTTCTGGAATTGGAATATAATGTTGGTGAACATGGTGAGGATGGTGAAGGTGAAGGTAAAGTTGTAGAAAAGGGTGAAGAAGAATGTGGTGAACTACAAGAACATCGTGATGAAGATGCTCAAGTTAGAGAATATGGTGGTGGTAATGGTGCTGAAGCTGCTGAATGTGGAGATGATGTTGAACATGGTCATGAGTTAGAACATCCTGATCTTGGTGAAGGGGATGTTGTTGTTGATGTAGAGAGTGGCGAAGGGGATGTGCAGGTTGTTGTAGAGAGTGGGCATGGGGATGTGCAAGATCATGATCTTGGTGAAGGGGATGTTGTTGTTGATGTAGAGAGTGGTGAAGGGGATGTGCAGGCTGATGTAGAGAGTGGGCATGGGGATATGCATGATCATGGTGTTGTTGAAGGGGACGTTGATGCTGATGTAGAGAGTGGTGAAGGGGATGTGCAGGCTGCTGTAGAGAGTGGGCATGGGGATGTGCAGGATCATGTTGTTGTTGAAGGGGATGTTGATGCTGATATAGAGAGTGATGAAGGAGATGTGCATGATGATGTAAGTGGTGGTCATGAAAATGTGCAGGATGATGTAGGTGGTGGTCAAGAAAATGTGCAGGAGGAGGTTGAAGTTAGTAGTTGGATAGGGTCTGATGAAGAGGCTTTTGTTAGTGAAGATGATTTGGTGGATGTTGATGTGAATGCAGATGAACAACTTCAAAACGAAGACTACGAAGGTAGTCTGTTTGTTGAAATGGGTACAACAAGTCGAAGTACTACCTCAAAGTTCCATACACAGGCTAGGGGCTTATCTGATACTGAGTGGGAATCTGATAGTTGTGGTAGTATTTATGCAAGTGATGAGTCAAATGAAGAAACACCCCGAGATGGACATTTTGGGATCTTCTTAGAGCCCGTTAATATGAAAGAATATAAGTGGCAATTGGGAACATACTTCCCTGAGAAAAGAGATTTCATTGATGCAATTAGAACTTATGGAATACATAATGGTAGGAAGTTGAAGATTTTTAAAAACGACAAGAGAAGAATATGTGTTGAATGTTGTGGATCACAAGGCAATTGTCCATGGTATGCATATTGTGCCTATAGGAGTAGCCAAAGTACATGGCAACTAAGAAAGATCATAGATAGACATACATGTAGTAGGGAATTCAACATTGGTCTAGTTACCTCCAAATGGTTAAGTGGAAAATTAGAGAAGAGCATGAAAGAAAATCCAGATATAAATCTGAAAAATCTGCACACTAAGTTTTGTCAAAAATGGAACATTGAAGTGTCTAGGTCTACAACAATGAAGGCAAAAGCAATGGCAACTGCCAAAATTGAGGGTTGTTTCAAACAACAATATGAAAGACTGTATGACTATGCACATGAATTACTTAGATCAAACCCTGGCTCAACAGTCAAAGTGAAAGTAGATCGAAATGATGATAATGTTATGTTCAACAGAATATATGTTTGTTTAAAAACATGTAAGGACAACTTTGTCTCATGTCGGCCTATTATACATTTGGATGGATGTTTTTTAAAAGGCAAGTATGGAGGTGAGCTTTTAACTGCTGTGGCAATAGATGGTAATGACCAGATGTGTCCATTAGCATATGTTGTTGTTGAAGTAGAGAATAAGGAAACATGGACTTGGTTTTTAGAATGGTTAATTGATGATCTTGGAGGAGGGGGATCATGTTCAAAGTGTACCTTTGTGTCAGATCAACAGAAAGTAAGTAAATGTCTACCTTTCCTTAATTACTTTGTTGACCATGCCATTTTAAGACTCATACTTACCTTCATTATTGGCATAGGGACTTAAGCTAGCTTTACAACAACTATTGCCTGGTGTGGACCAACGTTTTTGTGTAAGGCACATTTATGCTAATTTTAGGAAAAAATTTTCTGGCATTAACCTTAGACAACTACTTTGGAAGGCAGTAACAGCTACAAACCCCCAAGCATGGGAATCAATCATGAGACAAATGAAGGATGTCAACGAAGACACCTTTAAACACTTGATAGCTATTCCACCAAGGTAATATTCTTTAAATACATTTGAATACATATGAATTCGACATATTCTTTCATATTAATTGAATCTTTCTTTCTTGTCCACATAATTAACTTTGACTTCTTCTAGATTTTGGTCTAGGTCAAGATTTTCAGGAAGACCTGCATGCGACACACTTGTTAATAACATATGTGAAGGTTTTAATAGCGTGATTTTATATGCAAGGGAGAAACCAATAATAACAATGTTGGAGGAGATTCATAGCTACCTAATGAAGAGGTGGGCATCCAATAGAGAGAAGATAACTAAGTTTGATGGTCCCATTTGTCCTAAAATTCACAAAAGACTACAGAAGGAGCTAGAGAAGACACAATATTAGATACCTAAGTAAGTAATAATGAGTTAATAATGAGATACTCACTTTTTACAATATTTTTACTCATTTTTTTTATGTTTTGGCAGTTGGTCTGGGCTGCAAGTATTTGAGATCCATCATACTTCCAATATTGCTGAAAAGGTTGTGGTTGATGTACAGAAAAGAGATTGTAGCTGTAGGAAGTGGACTGTCACAGGGATCCCTTGCTGCCATGCACTCACAACCATGAGGTTTTTAAACATCACTCCAGAAGACTACTTGCCAAATTGGTTTAGAACCTCCACTTATGAAGAAACTTACATTCCAATAAGATTTCCTCTCAATGGACCTGACCTATGGGAAAGGACATAATATCCTGATATTTTGCAACCTCTAAATAAGGTGTTGCCGGGTAGACCAAGGAAAAAAAGAAGACTCGAGAATTGGGAGCAAAAGAGAGATGATACACAACTTGGACAAGCTGGAATCCCAAAGAGATGTGACATTTGTATACAACTAGGGCATAGAAGACCGAATTGCCCTCAAGCAAGTCAACAAGAACACCAACAAGCTACACCATACCCCACTCAAGCAAGTGAACAGCAAGACCACCAAGAACAACCTACACCACACCCCACTCAAGCAAGTGAACAACAAGACCACCAAGAACAACCTACACCACACCCTACTCAAGGAAGTCACATTACTGAAGATCACACTATCAGATGACTTTAGTGAACACATTTCTGTTGAAGACCTTTGTGTTGTATTTTGGAGATGTAATTTAAAATTTTCGTAGTTAATCTGTCATGTATTGACTTAAGTACTTCATATGTGATGTTTTTTGTTAAGTACTTAATCTGGATATGTATTTTGCACTCAGTGATAGCTCATGTTTTGGGTAATTTTTTATGTATTTGGATATGTATTTTGCACTCAATGATAGCTCATGTTTTGGATAATCTGATGGAGTTTTGGATAATCTGATGGAGTTATTTGGATATAATTGTCATTGCCATATTGCCGTGTATGATATTTTAGGTTGTTATTGATATTGTTAGAGGCATATTGCCTTCTCTAATATTTTAGGTTGTTATTTTAGGTTGTTACTATCATTGGCAATATTCTAAGTTGTTACTGATATGATATAATTCTCATTGGCATATTGCCTTGTCTGATATTTTAGAGGCATACTGCCTTCTCTGATATTTTAGGTTGTTACTGATATGATATAATTCTCATTGGCATATTGCCTTGTCTGATATTGTTATAGGCATATTGCCTTCTCTGATATTGTCATTGTCATAAGTTTTTCATCATGAAAGGATCTCATTTCTTCAATAACAGAAACACGTCAAATTCAATAAGAAACACTTTCATACCAGTAACAGCTTCTTCATTAACTACAACTTCTTCATTACAACCACATTCTTGATTACAACCACATTCTTCATTAACAGAAACATTCTTGATTACAAATTTAAAACAAAAGACAGACAACGATGATGTTAACAATCCTCATCAAACATAACAACCACAACAACACCTTCTCCCTTTTTTGATAAACCAACATTGACTTTTCCAAAGTACTAATCTTTCTCCTTTGCCATGCAAGTGTAGTATCCCTTTCATCTATATATTCTTCAGTTCGCCATTTAAAGAAATTACATCATCTCACTTCTTTGTTTCTACTCCACTGTTCCAAACAACCAACCAAAACCATGTCAGGATACACCAAACTGATGTACCCAAAAATATAAACAACACCAACAAAACAAACCTTGTAATTAGGGCAGCCCCAAAAATGTATGCCCTCATTCTTAACAGTTTTTGCGACTCTTAATACAGCAACCTCTCCACAATAGAATACATGGTTTCCAACCATTGCTCCTCTTGATGAAGCACTACGAGAGCTCCCCCATGACCAAGACGAACACTGATTCATCAACATTGCTTCGAGTAAGGACACAATAATGCTTCACCCACACCTACAAAACAACCACAATCACAAATAGCCAAGTTAGGGCACTCACCTCACAAACACCCAACTTCAAAAACAAAGAAGGAACTTATGGTAATATGACCTGACCTGCTTCACATGAGCTCCTTCTGCTAAGCTCCTTCCAGATCACCTCAGCGAAACCTGCTTCACATCAGGTTCTTCAGCTCACCTACTTCAGTTCAAGTTCAAGATGAATATATTAGGGCAAATCCATTTTTTTTTCTTTCCAGCCTAAGATGATATTTTGACATCTGTCATTGTTAAAACATTTGTTTTTCCCACGTTGGATAACTCATTTGCCACATAAGTTAACATTTAACGTCGTTCCTAACTACTTAACGGAAGGGACCGATTGCACTCAAAATTGAAAACATGGGGACCAAAGGGTTTCATTTTTGAAATCTGGGACAAAACGAAAATTCATACCCCAACTTGGGGACTAAAAAGGTATTTAAACCTAATATTTTATTATAATTTTTTAATATTTTTTAAACACCAATTCGTGTGTATATATATTTTTGCTTACAAATATACTTGTAGGAGGAATGAAGAGAAGTAGGGAAAAAAAACATTGCTAAATGATTAAGGAGAGTGAGACAAAAGTAGGATAGCATTTCAAATTTATTGTTTTTCTTTGAAAAAAATAAGTTAAATATTAAAGTAGGCATTACTACTCTCCACCAAAAATTATGTAAACAATAAATAAAAAATAAAAAAGAAAATAATAATAAAGAAATTAACAAATCCACTATATAAAATCAATTAAGTCGTAAAATATTTAATTCTATATAATAAGTTTTTATTATAATATAACTTCAATACAATATATAATAAGTAACATATTTAATTATATTTTTTCATATAGTAAACAAAATTGCATAAAATATTTAAAAAATAATAATTTATAAATATTTTTTAGAAAAGAAATTATGAAACAACATAATAAAATATAACAAACACAACCACATTTACTTTTGCTAATATTATTATTAAAATTAATTTAGACATAACTCTCTGTTACAAAATGACCATCTTAAAAAGTTTCAACTTGATTGGTTTACTTTAGTTTCAATGAAATATAAATATTTTTCTTCATATATTCTCAAATTAGTTTTTTTTTAAGACAATGCATTTATGAGAATAGTGAAATTATTTCGATTCAGTTGTTTAAAAATAGAATAATATATAATTATTGTTATTCTTAATTGGTGTGCAATAACATTAAACTATAAATTACGGTACTTAAATGAAATAAATTTAGTGTATTGAAGTTGGTTTCATTTATCTCTGAAACATTGTGATTTTTTTTTTCATTTAAATAAAATCATTTTCCAGAAAATTAGTCATAGAAAAATAATTCAGGTGCAAATTTCATCAATCATATATTTTATTTTATCATATTATATGAGTTAAAATTTAAAATATTATATCAATATGTCCGAAATTATAACACTTATAATTTAAAAAATAAATACTAAAAACATGTAACTTCTAATTCATAATATAATAATCTCTAATTAATCACACCATGTAGTAGACAACTGTGTACTTATTCTTACTACATTTGATTAATCCTTGTTCAAATAAATAGAATAAAATTAATGAACGGACTAAAACATTATTAATATGTTTTAACTTCATTTTCTATTATATTTCTATTGCTATATATGATAATAAAATAATAGAAAATAAAACAATATCTGCATTAAATAGTGTCAATATTAAATTATACATTTGTCTTTCTATATATATTATACATATTTAAAGTTCATTAAAATAAAAACAATCTCTAATTTTTTTTTTCACAAATCTTTTTAGCCTTATTTCTCACAAAATCTCTCAAACTTAACCTTACATACTTTCTCACAAGAAAAAAATGATACTTTGATATATATCGTGAGAGAGTTGAAGCGTTGCTTGGAGACGCTAAAGTTGGATAGGTGGATGAGTCACCAAATGTCCTATGGGGATATCGTTTCTCATCGCATGATACAATTGAGGAAACTCCATTCAACCTTGCATACAGTATGGATGCTATCTTTCCTATCGAAGTAGGCGAGCCCTCCCTCAAGAGGCAACTAGGGGACTTGGGGCTCAACGAGGTTCAACTCATAGTGGAACTCGACACACTACTGAAGAGACAAGAGTTGGTGATTGTGCGAATAGAAGCCCACAAGAGGATCGTCGCCAAGATTGATCCCCAACACATGGAATGAATCTCATCTCAAATTTTATTTTAGTTAGAAACTTTATATAAGCATTGTGATGACTAATGAAATCAGAATTTTCCAGTCACTTCTTTGCGCAAGTCATTTAACACAGTGGTCATAACTACACCAACAAGCTTGGGCTTAAGGAACGTTCCAAGTGAACTCCTAACTCTCACCAATTGGCAAGAAATGTTCTTCGAAAACTTTCATCGCATCATCTCTAGGGAACATTCTCAGTGAACTTTTATCTCTCACCGACCAGCGAGGAACATTCTTCGAGAACTATCGTCGCATCGTCTCTAAGGAATGTTCTAAGTGAACTCCTAGCTCTCACCGATCTGTGAGGAACATTCTTCAAGAACTCTCGTTTCATCGTCTCTAGGAAACGTTCTAAGTGAACTTCTAGCTCTCACCGATTAGCGAGGAACATTCTTCTGAAACTACTGTCGCACCGTCTCTAGGGAACGTTCTAAGTGAACTCCTAGCTCTCACTAATTAACGAGGAACATTCTCCAGGAACTCTTGTCGCATCATATCTAGGGAATGTTCTAACTGAACACCTAGTTCTCATCAATCGACGAGGAGCATTCTTCGGGAACTCTCATCGCATCACTCAAAGGAAACACTCTAAGTGAACTCCTAGATCCCACTGATTGGCAAAACATTCATTGAATCAAAAAACGTGTGCATGAGAAAAAATCTAAGCAAGATTTTATAACTTACCAACTGGATGATCAATCAACAATTATTAACTTCAACAATTTAAACAACAACTTAGCAAACATCTAAAGAAAAAATCGCGTTGACACCATAAATGCCAAGATAAACAACCGAGCGACAAAGACAATCACATAAAAAAAGACTTAGTTTCCAACAAAGTAAAATGTTCATTTCATTAATATCAAATTGTGTACGGGGGAATACAAAATAAGATCGAACGACAAATAGGATAACCTAACCTAAAAGCCATGTTTGTCGAGCGACCATGATCACAAAATAACTAAGAAAAATATAAACACCCTAGGAGGTCCCTTATTCCTCCTTGCCAATAAGATCCTCCTCCCCCTCATCTTCCTCCTCAATCGATTGCTCTACCTCTGCCTAAGTGGAAGGCATTGGCAGATCAACTAACTACCTATTCACAACCTGTTTCATGAAGTTGAAACCTTCAAAATTTGAGGGATGTTGAAGAAGACAATTACTTGGGTGAACACCTTGTTTTGCTCATTATAAACAGCATTGCCAAACATCTCGTACTCCTTGGTCAATTCGGCCTTTTGCTTCACCAAAGCATCCTGCTTAGTCGATAAATCCTTGCATCAGCCACTCACTCTTTGATAATTCAGTTTGAGGTCATCATTTTTTCGCTGAAGATGTTGATAAGTCGTCTGCGCCTTGGTAAGGAAGGAGGCAACCTTCTTCTTGCCTTCTTCATAGGCCTTATAGGCCTCGCTCATCCAGTTGGAGATTCAAATCGTCGTTGGCTTTAAGGGCCAACTTCAAATCCTATTGGGAGGCCTGTAACTCCTCGACAGAGGCAGTCCCTTTAGGAGTTCCTACGACCAAGGCCATGCAAATCCTCACTCGCACGTGCAGCTCAAAGGCCATGTTCACGACCTCCTCAAAAGTCATCCCCTTGAAGAATGCCTTCTCTTCGCTCGACAAGTTATAACTCGTCTGCTTGGCTACCTGAACGATAGTATCAAACAATCCAGTTAGAAGAGGCCCTTTAGGGAAGAGCTCCTTTTGCTTCATTTTTAGGAGGAGGAAGACTTCTCCTTGGGAAATTTTCTTTTCCCCTTGTCTTTGGAGGTCGGGGGGACGATCGTGATTGGTGCAAGCTATGGCATCTAACTTATTCAAATTTGGCCAAATTTCAATTAAGGCTAACTCAGCCGAATTCGATCGAATTTTAGCCCAGACCAAATGGGTCGATATCAAATGAATTTCGGCTAGAGTTGACTCGATCAAATTCAACTGAACTTTGGTCGAGGATGAGTCGGTCGAATTCGACCTAATTTCGATCATGGTGACTTTGTCGAATTTGACAAAATTTCAATCGTGTCTAACTTTGTTGGATTCGACCAGATTTCGTTCGTGGCCAAAATATTGATCATGGCCCGACCTTGTCAATCTCGAACTTCTGCTTGGGTCCATCCATCATAAGCTTCAACTCAGGTCAATCAGTCAGATAGCATACCCCCTAACAATTGTCAATCATATATAAGAAGAGTTAAAGTCATCCATTAAAATTGTCTGAACTTTATCTTTTGGACCACCTTTGGAGCCATCATAGAGTATAACTTAAAGTAGTATAGGTTTCTTTAGGCCATGTATTTTGGCCAAGTAGTGTACATTTCTTTAGGCCATGTATTTCGGCCAAGTAGGTAGGTTTATTTAAGGCTCGTATTAAAGTTTAATTAGTATAGGATTTTTCCTTAAGCTAGACATCCAAACCATGTGGAAATTATATGTCTTGTATCATGCTTCCATTAGAGAGAATTTAGCTTTAATAATGGCCACATGACACTCTAGGAATGGAAATGATTATGCTTTATGAGTGGCCATATGTCCTTTCCTCATTGGAGTAAGGCCTAATTAGTATAGGGTTTTTCCTTAAGCTAGACATACAAACCATGTGGAAAGTATGTGTCATGTGTCATGCTTCTATCGAAGATGATTTAGCTTTAGTAATGCTCACATGGCATTCTAGGAATGGGGAGGATTGTACTTTATGAATGGCCACATGTACTCCCTTCATTGGAGAGGATTTGTGGACATTTGTCCACTCCTTAAAGGGTCTTATTTTTGGCCAATGAGTACAAAGGTGGAAGATTATGCTTTTAGGGTTTTAAAAAGACACTCTTTCCTCTTAAAGTTAGTCTAACCTCTTTTGTAGTATCACTAAACACTAACCTCTCAAATATATAATGCTTGCTTTCAAACTTAGACACATGCATGTGATGAAAATCTGAACTATGCATTGAACACTTATCAACAAATCAGAAGAAGACATTCTTTCAAGTTAATTGTACCAAAACTAAAAATACTAACTCCACTCACTCAAATTCAAGAATGGAAATCTTCACTAAAATACTTCCTAAAATTGATATCTATTCCTACAAAGAATATAACAGAACCAAAAATGTTAATTACATTAAAATCTACTTAAAAACACCTTATTAACAAGAAAATATGAAAATGAATTAAAATTAAGGAATTAAAACAAAAGAACACCCAAAAGTGCAGTTTACTATCAAAAACATGCCAAAAATGGGATTTAACATACCTCCACACTTAAGTCTTTACACTCCTGAGCAAACATAAAAGAAAAAAGAGAAAACTAAAAAGCATTTTACAGAACCAGATAGAATCATCATCCCACTACTCAGCTACATCTGGTATGCGCTAAAAGAAGTACCAAACAAAGCTTTAAAACTCCAAACGGACTGAAAACAGGCCAAGCAACTCAACCAAAGCAGAATTCACTCAAAAATCAATTCATGGATCAAAATAAAAGCCTAACAAGTCAGTGTATCTCTCATCCTCTAAGGTTTCTTGACCAGAAACCTATCAAGTTTGGTCCGACCTGCCGGATCCTTTTTGCGGAGAACGTTGCGTCGAGAAGATGGAGAAAGCCGTGGAAGCACGATTCGAAGCAATCGAGATAACGCTGGAGGGAATGAAAGCGGAGTCGGCGACGGTACGTCGGGACTTACATCAAATTATGAAGATGTTGGAGAAAAGGGAGAATCCTACGGAGAGTAGTTCTGACGATAGCTTCGTGAACGATAACCGACATAAGAGAAATGGGGAAACCGGAGGAAGTGGAAGCGGGGAAAGAGCAGGGGAGCAAAAACCGTGGAGGAAGAGGGTGGAGTTACCCACCTTCGATGGAGACGAACCACTCAGTTGGCTCAATCGGGCAGAGAGGTTCTTCGATATACAGCGAGTGACGGAAGATGAGGAAAAAGTGGAGATCACCTATGTTAGCATGGAGGGTAGCACGGCGTACTGGTTCACTTTCTGGAAGGAGAAAGCGAGCAATCGAACGTGGGAAGGGCTGAAAGAAGCCATGATTAATCGCTTCGGAGGTGGATTTAGGGGTACCGTGTTCGAACGATTGGCTACTATACGCCAGGAGGGGACAATCGAGGAGTTTGTTCGACAGGTTGAAGTCTTGATGGGGCAGACTAAGGGGATTCCGGAGATACAGGTGATGGGTTACTTCTTAGCCGGTTTACGGGAAGACGTGAAGGGTCAAGTGAGGATACAGAACCCATCGGAGTTGATGGAAGCCATGAGAATCGCCCGCGACGTGGAAGATGCTATGATGAGAGCGCAGGGAAGCCATGTGAATGGGTTCAAGATATACCCATTCAGTGCACGACCCATGGGTAGCGTGACGCGAACGGAGGTGACTAAACCAGCGACGAGTCAGTGGGGAAGAACAGAGGGTAGAGGTCTGGCGAGGAGAGAGGGAACGACAGTGAACCCGGTAGCGAGAGCGAGTGCGGCGACTGGGAGTGAAGGAAGAGGCCGTATGGTTCGAAATTTACCTTACCCAGAATTCCTCAAGAGAAAGGAGGAGAGGCGATGCTTCCGATGTGGCGAGCCATTCGCACCTGGCCACCGCTGTGCCGAGAAGAATCTGTGAGTATTATTGCTGGCGGAAGACGAAGACGAAGGGGAAGAGGGTGAGACGAACGGCAATACAGAGAAGGTTATGGAGTTGTCGGCATTTTCTGCCGAAGGTTGGACTAATCCAGGGACCTTGAAGTTGACCGGGAAAATTGGGGAAAGACGGGTGGTGGTTCTCATAGACAGCGGAGCCAGCCACAATTATATAAGCAAGAGAACCACGGAGGAGCTGGGCTTGCCGGTAATCGCAACTGCGCCGTACACCGTGAGTCTAGGCGACGGGTGTGACGGGTTACCTAGGGCCGTTGTGTAGGGATGGTGGTTCGACTGGAGGAGGTGGACGTGGAGGAGGAGTTCCGCGTTTTTGAGCTGGGGGTGTTGATATTATTTTGGGTGTTGCGTGGTTAGCTAAATTGGGAGAAGTCAGAGCAAATTGGGGAAGCATGACCATGGAGTACCACGTGGGGAAGAAGACGATCACAACTAAAGGGGATTTCACTCTTTTGCGACAGCTGGTGAAGCCAAAGTCTTTGTGGAAGATTGGGGATGACGTGGAATCAGGGGCTGTAGTGTGGGGTTTGAGTTCGCTAGAAGCAACTGAAGATGGTGAGTGGGGGACAGATGTGACAGGTGAACAGTGGGCCCAAATGGAAAAGCTGTTGCAATCCCACTATCGGCTCTTTCAAGATATGCACGGGCTTCCTCCAGAACTTCCTATCCAGCACCGAATCCAGCTGAAAACAGGTGTAGATCCTATAAATGTGAGGCCATACCACTATCCTCACATTCTAAAAGGAGAGATCAAAAAACAGGTTGAAGAAATGTTGCAGTCCGGCATTATCCGCCACAGCTCAAGCCCGTTCTCCAGCCCGGTCATACTCGTGAAGAAAAAGGATGGAAGTTGGCGCTTTTGTGTAGATTACAGGGCACTGAACAAGGCCACTGTACCGGATAAGTTCCCAATCCCGGTGATAGAGGAGTTGCTAGACGAACTAAGGGGAGCTCGATATTTTTCTAAGATCGATCTGAAATCTAGGTACCACCAGATCAGAATGGAGGAAGCAGACGTAGCGAAGACGACCTTCTGCACCCATCTAGGACATTTCGAATTTCTCGTGATGCCGTTCGGACTGACGAATGTGCCGGCCACGTTTCAGAGCACCATGAACAAGCTCCTGCAACCGTATTTGAGGAAATGGGTGTTGGTTTTTTTCGACGATATTCTCGTCTATAGCCCAAATTGGGCCGATCATCTTAAACAGTTAGAAATGGTGATGCAGTTGCTGGAACGAAATGGGTGGGTGGCCAACCGGAAGAAGTGTGATTTTGGGAAGAAGAAGATACGTTACTTGGGTCGTCAAATTTCCGATCAAGGAGTAGAAATGGATAGAGAAAAAATTAAAGCGGTGGTGGAATGGCAAGAACCTAGGAACTTAAAAATGTTGAGGGGTTTCCTTGGGCTCACGGGTTACTATAGGAGGTTCGTGGCCGACTATGGCAAAATACCCAAACCATTGACCGAACTGCTCAAGAAGGGGAAATTTTCGTGGAATGAGCATGCGAAGCGAGCTATGGAAGAACTGAAGGCAGCGATCACATCAGCCCCCGTGTTGAAGTTACCCAATTTCAGCCAAGAGTTTTATATTGAGTGTGATGCCTCGAGAGTAGGAGTGGGTGCTGTGTTGACCCAAAATAGAAGGTCGATAGCATTCTTTAGTAAAGCATTGTCTGAGAATAACCTCAGTAAATCAATATACGAAGAAGAGTTGATGGCCTTGGAGTTAGCCATTCAACACTGGAGGCCGTACTTGGTGGGAAGAAAGTTCACGGTATACACAGACCAGAGGAGTTTGAAATATCTGTTGGAGTAGAGGATTACTACCCAAAACCAGCAGAACTGGTTGGCCAAGTTGATGGGGTATGAATTTGAGATTATATATAAAAAGGGAAGTACTAATAGGGTTGCAGATGCTCTTTCACAGAGGCATGAAGGGGGTCCAGAGGAAGGAGAGCTGCGAGCCATTTCAAGGCCATTCTGGCCAGATTTCCAAGAAATATTGAAGGAGGTAGAGGAGGATACCGAGCTGCAAAAGGTGATTGAGGAGTTGAGGAATGATCCTAACTCAAAAAGAGCGTATACTTTGGAGAATAACAGGTTGCATTATAAAGGCAGATTGGTGATATCTGCGAAATCCAACTCGATTCCTAAACTAATTGAGGAGTTTCATGTGACCAAGACTAGGGGGCATTCGGGTGTCTATAGGACTTACAGAAGAATAGCACAACCTTTCTATTGGGTAGGTATGAAGAAGAAGATCACAGATTTCGTGGCAAGTTGTGCCGTGTGCCAACAACACAAGTATGTGACAGCCTCCCCTCAAGGATTGCTACAGCCATTGCCAATTCCTCAAGCAGTATGGGAGGAAATTAGCCTAGATTTCATTGTGAGGCTGCCTAAGTCGCAAGGATACGATACTATTATGGTGGTGGTTGACCGGCTGAGTAAGTATGCACATTTTCTGGCACTGAAGCACCCATATTCTACAAAAACAGTTGCTGATGTGTTTGCTAAGGAGATTATAAGGTTGCACGGGATCCCGGTATCAATGGTAAGCGATAGAGACCCTTTATTCTTGAGTATTTTTTGGAAAGAATTTTTTAAAATGCAAGGGACTCAGCTCAAGATGAGCACATCTTATCATCCGGAGACGGATGGACAAACAGAAGTGATAAACCGCATTGTGGAAGGGTACTTGCGGTGTTTTTGGTCGGAACAGCCTAAGAATTGGTTTTCAATGCTATCCTGGGCAGAATTTTGGTACAACACAAGTTACCAAGGAGCAACAAAGTGTACACCGTTTGAGATTGTGTATGGAAGGCCTCCTCCCTCTTTCAGCAGATTTATTCCCGGAGAGACACAGGTGGAGGCAGTAGCACAGGACCTCATGACGAGAGATGAGGCCCTTAATCAGTTGAAACATCATTTGAGACGTGCCCAGGATTTGATGACCCAACAAGCTAATAAAAAAAAGGAGAGAAATGGATATAAAAGTGGGAGAGTGGGTCTATTTGAAGATAAGGCCCCACCGACAATCTTCAATGCCGGTGCGATTACACCCCAAGCTGTCAGCTAGATATTTTGGGCCATTTAAAGTGTTACAGCAGGTTGGCAATGTGGCGTTTAGATTGGAGCTTCCGGAGACAGCGAGAATCCATCCAGTGTTCCATGCTTCTCAATTGAAAAAGGTTGTGGGAGATCAGATAGTGGAGAAGGCGTTACCAGAGGAATTGCAGGCTGAAGGACCTGTTTTCTGGCCAATCAGGGTGTTGGAACGAAGACAACTTCAGCAATGAGAGGATGTGATCCAACAAGTACTGATAGAGTGGCAGACTGGGGTATAGAAGGGGCAACACGGGAAGATTTAGCAACAATTAAGAATCAATTTCCAGAATTCAACCTTGAGGACAAGGTTGAAAATGGAGGGGAGGGTATTGATAGGAGGTTGAAGGTGTATGTAAGGAAGAGGAGAGGTTAGATAACTGTGATTAAACAGTTAAAGGCAGTTAGTTGGTTAGTTGGCTTAACTGTGTTAACAGTTACGAGTGGCGGGAATGTTAGTTTGTATAAATAGGAGAGTTGAGTCTTGGAGAGGGACTTTTTGACAGTTTGTATGTTTTGAACAGACTTTGAGTCTTGTTGGAGGGAGATTAAGCTCCCTTGTTGTTCTCTTTCTTGTATTCTTTCTTGTTAAGCAATAAACCCGAGATTATTCATAAGTTTTCTTTACTCTGTAGTGTGTTGAGTGAGTGGAAGATACGGTTTCTTGACCAGAAACCTATCACATCCTCTCATGTGTTCCATGTTAGTGTTTAACTCTCAGCATACCACTTAATGAAACTAGCACTAGCATAGGCTTGAAGAGCCTCTAATTATCAACACAACTCAAGATCAACAGGACTTTAATCAAGCTTGTAATGTGGCCAAGTTAGAGGGTAGGATACAGAAAAGGATTCAAAGCTTAAGCACCAAAGAGGAGTGAAGTAGCAACGGGGAGAAATTTGGAAATTCAAGTGTAAAGTCATGCTCCTAAAAAATTTACAGTTTCCTTCTTATTGTTTTTCAGTTCAGGCCACTCTTTCTTTTTCTTTTCTCATCTTTTATTTTTCTCAAGCCACTTTCAATCTTTTCAGAAGTTTCAAACAAGGTATGTTAAATACAAGTTCTGCATCACACAAAAGAAACAAATAAGGCTTTAGTCTCTCATGGTCAAAATCTGTCAAACTGATTTAAAACTGAAATTGTCATGAAAATCTACTCTACTATCAATGAATGACTGGATCAAACAGTCTGGAATCTCTCAACTTAAGAATTAGCAATTCAACACTATGCTTAAAATAAGCAGCTTAGACAGCAGAATAAGACTCAATGAATTTGTTAAAGTTTTAAAAAACGGCAAACGAAGTCCAAAAGTAAAAGCTACTACTCAAATTAGCAAAAGAATTATCTAAACAGGTTTAAAAACTCAACAGGATCAAACTACTCAAAACCCTAAAATAAACGTGTTAGCAAATTCAAATCAGTACAATAAATCAAAAATTGGTGCAAAAACTGGTTAGTCAAATCTATTAGCTAAACAACAGAAAGAACCAGGTTAGAAGAACTGATCAAATCAATAAAAAGGGTTAGCAAAACCGAATAAGTCAGCAAAAAGAATTAACAAAAACTGGTTAGTTAAACCTCGTTAGCAATACTCAACTACATATTAGACTAAGCAAAATGTTAGATAATCTCAAATTTTTGAGATTTATTATTTTATTAGTTTTTGGGTTTAGTAATATTTAGTTTGATTTTGATTGAGATAAAATAGATATAGATGGTTTTGATTTTAAGTTAATTGATATTTTATTGTCAGTTTTTATTATTTGTAATCGGTCCAAAATCCCACAATGGATTGAAGAGTAAAATTATTTGTGTAGATCACCGTTTTTTAACACAAAATACTACTACTATACCTCGGGTGGATAAAATGCAGTTCAGTGCACTGTATTATAAATAATTACATTTAACTATAAAATAGTTCAAGTGAACTGAACTAAAACATAATTCAAAGAAAGTGAACTATTTTTTAGTTTAATTACACTAAACAATTCAGTAAAGTGGTATTTATTGTGCAATTCAAAATTCAGAAAATATACATGCGTGTAAATCGTGAAAAATACACCATGAATTACTACACCCGATAACAAATTCTAATCTGCATCATCATACAAATTCTAATCTGCATCAACATGGAATCATACTGAAAAGCAAGCAATCATTATATAGTCGACGCATGAATAATAAGTAACAAAAACGTGTCTTTCTTTATAATAACTTACGTGAAATCAATCACTAAATGTCCCAAAGATTGTGTATTGTTATAAAAATTGATCCAGCATCCAGTTTTCATGAAAAACTAGCTAAATTCAATGAATGAACATGTCAATCAAGTTTAAGACCTCTAACTAAGAATGAAGAATAAAAAACTACTCACAACTTATTAAAAACAACTTTTTATTCAGTGAAAACAATTCAAAACAGCAAAGCTATCAAATCAAAACAGTTTAGGAAAAAAATAAATAAAAAAAAAAACAGCAAATGGAACTAGATTAAAAAAGCAAATAGAATGTTTAGACTAAACAAAACAGCAAAAACAAATAAAACAGCAATGAAATAAAATTTGAACAGCGGCTTCTGGAATATAAAACAGAACAGTAAATAGCTATCTAAACTAAAAACTTCAAACAGAAACATCAACAGCAATACTAAACCCTGGCAGCAACTAAATTGAAAACAGAAAATAGATAAACTAAAAAGTAAAAGCAACAAACTAAAACAGCATGCTAAAAACAGCAGAACACTTTCCTCACATTTGAACTAAACATTGTCCTCAACGTGAGTGAGAGTCGAAAACAAAGCAAAACAGAAAAATCAGAAAAAAAGAACAGCATCGAAACTGAAATGAAACTTGAATCCTAACATCTACAAAGTAGTACTAAGTATGAAACATATAAAAACTAGCAAAAAAAAAACTGTAGAAAACTAGGCTGAGCTAAACTAAAACGTAGGAAACTAGACTAATCTATAAAACAATGACTTTCTCTCCAATTCTGTTGCAGCAGCAACACCTCATCTAGTGAAGGTTTATGAATGTGTTGAATGAGAGGTGTATGAATATCAACATCAACGATTGCAAAATCAGCACTTGAAAAATCGGCAACAACAGCTGCCACGTTATTGAGTTCAGAATGAACATTAAGAATCAGAACAAGAAGCATTAAAATCATAATCAGTAGTGGCAGTAATAAAATCAACAACATCAAGATCTGAAACAGAAGCATGAAATTCACCAGCTACTGCAACATTGTTATCAATTAAAACTGTGTAAAAATCAGATCAATCAGCAACATCAACATTTGGATCAAAAAACAGCAGCAGGTATATCAATATGATCAATATGACCATCAACAACTATAAAATCAGTGTGAACTGCAGTTATTTCATTAAGATCAGTGTGATTATCAACCACAGGTTCAACCATACTTTTAGAACAATAAGAAGTATCATTATGAAAATCAACAGCTATAAAATTAATGTAAAAAGCAGGTACATCATTGAAACCATATTGAACTGCAGGCATAAAGTCAGAATCAGCATTATCAAAATTAAAAGCAGAAATAACATTCAAATCATCAAAAACAACATCATTAAAAGAAGAAGCATCAGCTAAAATATTAGAATCATGAACAATAATAGTTGGGATGCTATCCTGTTTTTAAGCAATATACAAACAGAAAGAGGTAGTATAAATAAAGTCAACCACTCTTTATAAGCAATATTAATAATAGTGTAAGGCCAAATATCAGTCATTTCTACAAACATCCCTCTTACATACTACATCACAGTGAGCTGCAGCACAACAAAAGTTACCCATTGCGATCCACAATTTTAAAGATCGGGTATAGAACACCTTTCAACAAAAACAGGGGATATCATATTAAAGAACATAACACAACAAACAAAAATAACAATACCATTTAAAAACTAGATAATAAGCACAAGTTTTTTATCCCCATGACTTGACAGCCAAAAGTGATTTATTTTCTGATATTACCTCAATATGGTAGTTATATATTTCATAAATCTGAAGCACTAACCTCTTTATTGCACTAGTAACATGAAAATTAACTCAATTAAAGCATAAATTCAATATTGTAATTTTTCGTCGGAAAAAGGCACAACAGCCACTCAGACTTAAACCAACCGAATGAAGTCTTTGACAAGAATAACCAGGATGCATGATTCTTAAAATCAAAATTATCAGGTTAACTCACTGGTCATCATCCCACCATAAAAAGTCATGTCACAAACCAACAGGAAATCCATTTTTCAATTTTGCAGCTTAAATACAATTTTTCATTTCCCAGCATGTGAAAAGAAACAGTGAAATGCCATACAACCAAATCCATGAACAAAATTAAGTAGGATGCACTACTCACTATCGTATCAAAACAAGCACTCAGGCCACAAACAATAACAAATCATCCCCTCTGGTCATTTAAGGATGGAGAAGTAAAAACTTAATAAAATTAAGAATATGTAAGTAAACGACAAAGGTTAAATTATTTATTAGGTTTGGCTCCTAAATTACTACACTGTTGATCTCCGTTCACAGTATACAGCTCAAAGCTGCCACCTTGTGATTTGACCAAAACTATCATCTACTGATCACCCTCAAACTGAAAATAACCTAAAGTAACCAAAACTAACCCCACAAAAAAACTACTATACAATTTTTTTATAGAAAAAAATGCCATACAATCGAGTGACTTCACACCAACTTTAACAAAGAATTTTGTTCGCGCTCCTCAATCATCCCCTTTTGCAGCATCAATCCTTTGTAGCTAGCTTCTGGTCCGCTGAATCGAGCTTCCTAGTGCATTTTCTCGAAAGAACCATAGAACTCTCTTTGCATTTCTCTCAATTCTCTTGAACCCTAGCTTCGAGAGTTTTCAAATTTGGGGTGAAATTCTCATTTAGGAAAAAAAATCTGTGTTTCACAGTGAACCGAACCGAACTAGTACCGAACTGGTGTAAAGTTCAATTTTTTTAGTAAATTATAGAATAGTTTAATTAGTTTTTAGTTAAAACAAGTTTAGTTTTTTTAGATATAATATAGTATGGTTAATTGTGGTTATAGTACTGTTCATTGAACTATGTCCCGCCCTAACTTTATCCTCTACAAACAGCAAGAATACTCAAATCAGCAAGGAAAATTCAAAATAGCAATTAAGACTCAAAATAGGAGCACTGCGCACTTATTCTACTTCTAAAAACAGAAAAATGGTTCAAATATGACAAAAGACAAAGCAATCAAGAGTGTATAACAAAAAAAAGTTCAGAAGCAGAAATATATGAATTAAACATAAAAGGAAAATAAGCAGAAATGCAAAAGATAAAACCTCTCCCCCCAAACTTGAATCACACATTGTCATCAATGTGCAAGGGGAGCAAACTGGAAACGGCAAATAGATCAAAGAATTAAGAATAAAATTGCAGAAAGAAAATTGTTCTGTGGTAATGAAAAGGAAAATAAAATCTGGAATGAAACTCTGAAGCTGATTTGCACTATTCTTCCACCACTGGTTTTATCAGATCTTTCTTTTTTCTTCTTTTAGAGGTTGCTTGTATGGATCCTCATCAGCCAAGCCATGAAACTTTGGCAGCAGCTGGATCAGTTTTGGCTTCAATTCAAAGTTTGCAGCTCCTTCATCAGCATGTGGAATCTGGATATACAGAGGTTTGTAGTCATCCTGGTTTGCCAGCTCCTTCAAGGTTCTCTCACGTTGCAGTCCATGTCTCTCAATCGACTGTTTCAGGTTCAACAGGCTTGACAGTTTGGTCAATGGATTATGAATCAAACTGGTTCAGCTTCTCCTTCTAGCCCCTCAATTTCAGGGTCAAATTAGTGTATTGAACCTGATCTCACCTGATGATACACTTACAGCAAACACAGTGACAGAAATAGGGCAATGAACACAGCTAAAAACAGTATGTAACAGTAGCAGAAAAATCTAAGCAGCTCCTACCTAGAATGATCAAACTAAAAATCAGAAAACATGATAAACTAAATACAAATGGCTACTAAATCATTGTTCCCTGGCAACGGCGTCATTTTGCTAGAGGCCTTAGTCGCCATTTTTTAAGATTTTTTCAGGTTAAGAACTCTCCAAAGACAGTGTGTTCCTCTTATTTCTTTTAGTTTTGCATCCACACCAAAACAGCAGTAACTTAGAAGTTGCAACATTTCTGGCAAAATGTAGCAGGAGATACCTGGGTTGCACAGCAGAACCCACCAGCATAGCATCATTATGAAGGAATCAAGGCTTTTATAGGCCCTGCTGGGGTGACAAATAGTTACAAGTAGGCCTACAAAATGTCCAGGGACTAGTTAGTTGAGTTAAGTGAAAGGAACGCAAAGAATCATTCCTACAGTTACATTTCAGAAATTTGATAACTGCAAACAACCTGATAAACTTTTCCTATAGTAGTTAAGGTTTGTAGCTCTTCAGAGGAACAGCTGAAAAATTTACCAAATCTTGATCAATTTTTCCCACAGTATCCATATTGAAGTCTTTATATGAACATAATGTAGTTGGTAATTTTGGTAGCTTGAAAGTGTTTCCATCATGCTCCTTAGTGCCATTAGCATCACACCCAATAATCACCAGTCACTTAATGACTGTCATATTAACAAGCACCAAAATCATGGGATAATTTTAAACCCAAAATCCAATCAGTGAAGCTATCTGACCTTGCAATTCCACCTGCAAGTTATACAAACAACAAAACCATTATACCCATAGGCACATAGTAATAATCATTGAAAACTTAAAGCGTATGTTCATGGAAAATTGACTAATGCAGATAAGAATAAAATCCTAAAAGAATAAGATCAGAATCCTAATATTCTAACCATATGTTTACTATTATTTCACCTGCGTTATGCACCATAGAAACTCTCCAGGCAATTTTACACCATATCAGTTTTGCGCAACAATTTTATCATTATGTATATGGCCCCCAAGTACAAAAGTCGCTTAACGTAGAAATTGGCCACAAAATTCAATACAAATGCCAAGTTGTGTTTCCTTGCATATTTATGCGTCTGAATTATGAAAGTACTAGCAATTGATCATGACATTATGGTTGTATTAATATATTTTGACATTTCTTAAGATAACTGTGCATCTAGCATCATCCAGAACAATCATTGTCCTGATACATATGAGTCTAGTCTTCAGATGTCAAACTCACCATTCTTTTACCATTTGTTTATGTAAGGAATTCAACATATCAGATTAGTAGCTACTAAGAGTCACCAATCATGACATTATATTCATAGTTTTTCACAAAAGGCTCCAACCAGGCTCCTTCTTCATCCCTTTTCCCTTCAATGAGTTTCTAATCTTTGTGACTTCTTCCCACTGTCCTACATCTGCACAGATATTTGAAAATGACACATAAACTCCAGCATCGCTTGGCCCCAATTCCAATATCTTTTTGGCTGCTAACTTGCCAAGCTCAAAATCACCATGGACCTTGCAAGCAGCAAGCAAAGTTCCCCATATTAAAGCATCAGGCTCAACGAGCATCTTGTTGATGAAACTTTCAGCCTCCCTGAGTCTACCTGATCGACCAAGAAGATCAACAAGACAAGCATAATGACGATAACCTGGCTTAATGTTGTAATCTTGACACATCGAATTGAGATAAAAGAAGGCTTCTTCAACCAGCCCACTATGAGTACATGCCAATAGAATCCCAACAAAAGTTACGGCATCAGGCTGGACTCCTTCTTTTCTCATAAGTTCATAAGCAGCTAAAGCCTCTGCACCCTTACCATGCTGAGCATAGCTCACTATGATGGATGTCCAACCTATCAAATCAGGCTTCTTAACATCATCAAATGCTTTCTGACAATCCTCGATACTCCCACATTTTGAGTACATTGTCACTAGTGAACTACCAATAGATACATCTGCTCGAAAGCCCAATTTTTCAGTGTAGGCATGCAGTTGTGCTCCAATGTCTGGCCGATACAAAACTGCAGCACCCCCAAGAATGGATGAAATTGTGAAGGCATCAACTGTCATATCAGTTCGACGCATATCACAAAATAACAAAAGTGACTCTTCAATTAGACCCTTTTGAGCATAACCTGAGACCAAGGAAGAAAGAGCAAACGCATCCTTTTGTGGCAGCATATCAAACACTGTCCTTGCTATGTTCAAGCCTCCACATTTTGAATACATGTTTACAAGTGCACCACCAACAACTATGTTTGTTCCTATTCCTAAACGGAGAGCATAACCATGAATTTCCTTGCCAGTCTTTAAGACACAAAGATCAGAACATGCAGCTAAAGTAGAGGTTAAGGTAATGTTATCAGGTTCAATTTCTTGATATAGCATTTCTTTAAATAGCTGAAGAGATCGATATGCATACCCATGCTCTGCAAAACCAGAAATCATGGAGGACCATGAAACATAGTCTTTGGCTGGAATTTGCTGAAAAACTTTATAAGATTCTTCTAAACAACCACACTTTGAATACATTGTTAAAAGTGAGCAGCCAACAGAAACATCAGCAACTAACCCAGACTTCAAAGTGTAACCATTTATCTGTGATCCTAGAAATAAGCAGTTCATAATGCTTAACACACTACTAATACAATATTCATCAGGTTTCACACCTTCTCCTAACATTAAAAGGAACAACTCAACTGCCCCTCTAGAATTTTGGTTCTGAGCAAAAGAAGACAACATGGCTGCCCATGTGCACTGATCCTTTTTATTTTTAATCTCACTAAAGGCTAACTCGGATAGTCCAAGTTCTCCTATTTTTGCATACATATGGATCAAAGCAGTTCCAACCTTAGGATCCACATTGAACCCTGATTTTAATACCAAGGAATGAATTTCACCAGCCTCCTTAATCATCCCGGGTTTTGCACATGCAGAAAGTACACTAGTAAGAGTATAGTTATTTGTTTCCTGCCCTATGGCTCTCATATTTTTGAAAAGCTTTAGTGCAAAAATGATATCATCCTCTTGCACAAATCCACAAATGATTGCAGTCCAGGAGACCACATTGTGAACTTGCATTTGGGAAAATTGTCTAAAAGCTTCATTCATACATCCAAATTTTGCATAGAAATCAACAATAGAAGTCTCCACAAAGACATCTGTCGCACCACATTTGATTGCCCTCCCATGAAGTCCTCTCCCAATATGCAACTCTTTAAGAGCACCACATGCTGTTAAGAGGCTGGGAAATGTATAACTATTTGGCATTACAGATGCATGGTGCATTTGGCGAAACAGATTCAAAGCAACCCAGCTTTCTCCACTTTTAACTGCCACGGAAATAATAGCATTCCAACATGCCACATTATCACGCGAAGCATCATAGAAAAACCTTAAAGCCTCCTTAAAGTTACAATTTTTTGAAAACAAATCCACCAATCGAGTCTGAACATAACCACTGGAAAGAAAGCCATTCTTCGTTACAAGTGCATAAACTTGCTTGCCAAATATTGGT
Source organism: Vigna radiata var. radiata (assembly GCF_000741045.1). Lineage (NCBI taxonomy): Eukaryota > Viridiplantae > Streptophyta > Magnoliopsida > Fabales > Fabaceae > Vigna > Vigna radiata. The sequence continues at coordinate 2,890,132 of NC_028354.1, forward strand.
GCTTGCAGAGCACTGCAGGCTGAAAGAACACTTCCATAACTAAACTCATCAGGCTCAACACCACGAAAATGCATTCTACGAAACATCTCCAGGGACTTCTCAAACATTGAATTATGGTCACAACCTGATATCATGATGTTCCAAGAAACAAGATTAGGAAGAGCAATTGTATCAAACAGCTTGTAGGCAATAACCATGTCAGCAGATTTGCAATACCAATCGAGCAAAGTGTTCATGGAGAAGATATCAGATTGTAAATCACAAGTTTTAAGCAAATGGGCATGCAAGATTTCCGTGTTCCTAACATTCTTCCCTGAAAACTTGTAATCACGTAAGAAACTAAGTGGGTTGGAAAATGTAGACTTTTCTTCATGTTTTGCACATGAACCAAATGGGTTTTCCACAAAAGCGAGGGAAGAGGAGAATCTGTTAGCAAGTTGCGAACTTTTCCAGTTGAACTTTGTATTGATTAGATAATTCATAAGGATCATACGGAGGGGGGATAACATCATCACCATATCTACCAAACACTGAATCAGCAATTCAAATCCAAAACTGAAAAGCATGAGACAGTTAAACATTCCATTGACAAATCTAAAAGCTAGCAATAGGATTAGAATAAATCTTTATTTCTAATCTATACAAATTCATCAATGCTCCCAAAGGTCTATTTCCCGCTCATAATTTAGCTTCCCCAAAGTTTTCTAAGGTTTGGGTTTTTATAATTGCATTTTTCTTTTTTTTACTTAACATACATGATTGACATAAAATCTAATAAACCAATAATCCCACTAAATTAGGTATTTAGATTTACTAATATTTTTATTATTTTAACTACAATTATATAATAACAAATATAATAAATAATTAGGATTTATTGCATACCATTCTTAGTACTTCATTCACAGTTTATAACTAAAGTATTAAATGCTAAAACTTTAACCTGTCCATTAGTTTTTCTTCATACAACTCATTATTTTTCTAATCATAAATTTTAGAACTTATGACCATTTCTAGATTATCTTTTTAGAAAAAATAGAATTTTTATTATTATATTCTAGTTTCTTCTAAAAAAATTTAATTAATTTCAGATTTTATTTATCAAAGAAGGTATAATCTCAAAATCTTATAAAATTTTAATAATCATAATGCAACTTAATCAGAGTATTTTTTTATGTTATTTTTATCAACAAATATTACTTATTTGTATTTTAGGGGAGTTGAACCCCAAACACCTTATAACTTTTAGAAATTTTCTATAAATAAATTAAATTATACACTTAACATTTATAATGAAGAGATTTTTTACATTGCAATTAACTTCTTTTCACTTGTAAAATCAATTATATTACTTCTTTTCATCTCATAATCTAATCAACTTATACTCAATAATCATTTTGTTATTTCAAAAATTTATTCTTAAAAAGAAAAATATTGAATTATGACATCCATAAGCAAAAATTATATTATATGAGTTCATTTATAAATATTCTTCTATATATAATCCCTTTAATTTTTACGTTTAACTTATTCATAAGATCTTTTAACCTATAAAGATGTCAAACACTTTTTTTTTCGTTTTTTTTTTCATTTGCTGAAAATCTTTAAGAAAAAATTTGTCCAATTCCACCCTATTATAAAAAGAAGATTTATAAGCTTTGATACATTATTCAAAATAATTAGTAAAAGGAGATGTGGATTCAATTTTTTATAATCTCGTAGACTTAATTTAAATAAATTTCATCAAAATCTCTGTTTTAAAAATCATATTCTATTAAACCAAGCAAGTGACGTGTTGAAAAAAACTGACTTGGAGAAAAACCAGGAAAAGTACCGAGAAACCCACTATAAACTAGTTTAGTTAAAAAAGTATTTAGTAGTATATTAGCTTAACTTTATTAAAAATAAAATAATAATTCGCCTAAAATGTTTATCAGTATTTTATTCTACGGCTAAATTTGTTATTTTGGTAGGAAATCCCTTTTTTATGGGTTTTAATTTTATTTTTATTTTGAAAATTTTGATGTAATTAAATTTTTCTTTATTAATAATCCACAAACAACATACGATAGGTTAAGTATTGAGTTAAATATTATGTTACGTGATTGTGGTTATGGTAGTTTCACTTGTTTAATGTGTTATTATTTCAGTCTATCTTTCATTTTTATTTTGTCTTAATTTAATCATAATTTTTTTTAAATGATTCACTTCTATATTTCTCAAAACGAAATTTAATTTTTATATAAAAATTATATAAATATTTTTATTAAAATTGATATTTTTATTGAGTATTAAGAGAAAAAATGCAGACCAAGAAAGTCAGAGAAAAGAATCTCAATGCATACTGCCTTGATATTTTATTACTGTAGTAGGGTCATATATATACAAGACTATGGAGAGAGGAAAAGCAGAATATAGTCGGTGTAGTCGGTTACAACCGAAAGTGAAAACAAAATATGCAAAACGAAAAGATAAAGCCCAAGCCCAATAACAAATTATTCTTGAGACCCCCCTCAAGATGGGAATAGATGTTTAGCTTTCCCAGCTTGGAACATAAAGTGATAAAGTTGGAAGGAGATAAAGCTTTTTTGTAAATATCGGCAAGTTGATACGAGGAAGCTATGGGCAGCAATTTTAGGAGACCAGAATTAACTTTCTCACGAACAATATGACAATCGATATCAATGTGTTTTGTACGTTCATGAAAAACTTGATTTGCTGCTATTTGAAGAGCAGATTGGTTGTCACAGTAAAGAAGAGCAGGGCGCTGAACAAGGATATACAGATCATCAAGAAGATATGTGAGCCATTGAAGCTCACAGGTAGTGGTAGCCAAGGCACGATACTCGGCCTCAGAAGAACTGCGAGAAACAGTGGGCTGCTTCTTAGAACGCCAAGAGATTAAGGAGTCTCCAAGATAAACAGAGAAGCTTGTAATGGAGCGTCGAGTATCAATACAACCCGCCCAGTCTGAATCGTTGAAAGCTTTTAATTGAAGAGAACTTGTAGAAGAGAAAAAGAGACCCAATCCAGGAGTAGATTTTAAGTATCGTAGAATGCGAAAAATGGCTTGTGAATGAGCTGTTGTTGAAGCAGACATGAATTGGCTAAGATGATGAACAGCATGAGTGATGTTTGGGCGAGTGGTAGTGAGGTAAATAAGACGTCCAATCAGTCGACAATATGCAGTAGGATCAGAAAGAGAAGTCCCTGTTGTAGCAGAGAGGCGGGTGGTATAATCCATAGGAGTAGAAACAGGTCGAGAAGCCAACATACCACAATCTGAAAGAATGTCAAGGGTATATTTCCGTTGAGAGATATGAATACCGGACTTATTTCTAGCAACTTTCAGACCCAAAAAATACTTGAGATTACCAAGATCCTTGATTTTGAATGTGATATCAAGAAGCTGAGTGATATGGCTCATTTCTGAAATATCATTACCTGCAAGAACCACATCATCAACGTACACAAGGAGAGCTGTTGTGGAAGAACCAGAAAATTTGAGAAATAATGAATGATCTGATTGAGATTGCTGGTAACCGTGTTGCATGAGAAATGAAGAAAGTCTAGCAAACCACTGATGGCTAGCTTGTTTTAAACCATATATAGAACGTTGCAGTTTACAAACTTGATTTGGAGAAGTAGAATGAAGACCAGGAGGTAGGCTCATGTAGACTTCTTCATGTAACTCACCATGGAGGAAAGCATTATTTACATCCAACTACTTTAAGTGCCCATTAAAAATTGCAGCAATAGCTAAAAGAAGTCGAACAGTGGTGAGTTTGGCAATTGGTGAGAATGTGGCTAGGTAATCCAATCCTTCTGTCTGAGTATACCCTTTGGCAACTAAGCGTGCTTTATAACGTTCAATGCTTCCATCTGCATGATATTTTATCTTATAGATCCAACGACAACCAATAGCACATTTGTTAGATGGGAGAGTGGTGAGCGTCCAAGTGTGATTCGTTTGAAGAGCATCTAATTCAGCTTTCATGGCTTTAAGCCAACAGTCACTTTTAGCTGCTTCAGCATATGATTTTGGTTCCGACTCAACAGAAATGGAAGAAACAAAATGATGAAATGAAGGAGAAAGATGAGAATAGCAGAGAAAATTTTCAATAGGATAGTGAGTACCTGAATGAAGATCGGTTGTAGTTGATGCGAGAGAATGATGAAAATCTTGTAAATAGGTAGGAGGCTTGTGGGGACGAGTTGAGCGACGTAAGGTTGGGGTAGGAACATGAGATGGATTTGTAGAAGAAGGAGGTTGATGTTGATCAGTGGGAGGAGGAAAAGGATCCAGTGTTGCAGAATCATATGTGAAAGATAAAGGTGTAATGGTAGGAATAGGTGTATCTATGGCATCTGTTTGCAGGGAAGGAAAATGATCTTCATAAAAGTAAACATTGCGAGAGGTAACAATGTTTCGAGTATGAAGATCATAGGTGAGGTAACCTTTGTTATATGGTGACAGACCTATGAAGATGCAAGGATGAGCACGTGGGTCAAGTTTCTTGCGATTGGAAGTAAGGGTAGATGTGTAACAGAGACACCCAAAAACTTTTAGTGCAGAAATATCACATGGATGACCATATAATTTTTGAAAAGGAGTTTTATTATTAAGAAAGGGAGTTGGTATGCAATTGATGAGATAAGTGGCATGTAAAATAGCAAAATTCCAAAAACTGTGAGGTAAGTTTGAATGAAAAAGGAGTGCTCGTGTGACATTGAGTAAGTGTTGATGTTTACGTTCAGCAATGCCATTTTGTTGTGGAGTTTCCACACATGAAGTTTGATGAATGATTCCCTTAGATTTAAAAAAATCATACATGGAAAACTCAACACCATTGTCTGTTGGGACAGTTTGAACATGAATGTTAAATTGATTTTCAATTAGAGTTATAAAATTGATTATGTGCATGCGAGTTTCAGCTTTGGAGCGCATTAAAAATATCCATGTGAAACGTGAGTGATCATCAACAATGGTTAGGAAATAACGGTGGCCATATAAAGAGGGTGTGGAGCATGGCCCCCATATATCCATGTGCAAAAGAGAAAAAGTGTGTAAAGCATGGGATGTACTGAGAGGGAAAGGAAGCTTGCGTTGTTTAGCATAATGACAAGTATTGCAAGTAAAATTTTTATTAATGGTCAAACATGGATAAAGTTGTTGCATAACATGTAAACGTCCATGGGATGGATGACCCAAACGAAAATGCCATAAGTCAATGGGTATCACGTTACATTTTGGATTAACTATGGAAGAATGTATATGGTGAGATGTAGTATGTTGGGGAATAAGCTTGTATAAACCGCCTTGCACGTCAACTGAACCAATCTTCATCTTGGTGTTCACGTCCTGTATAAGACAATTATTAGCAGTGAAAATGAGTTAACATGGTACAGTAGATACAAGTCTAGAAATAGAGATGAGATTGACACTGAATGAAGGAATATAGAGGACATCTGTAAGGGTTAGATTAGAAGAAAATTGAACAGTGCCAGAGTGTGTAGCAGCGACATGATGACCATTAGGAAGTTTGACAGTTATAGGATCAATGTTGTGATAAGAAGTAAAAAATTGAAAAGAACAGGACACATGGTATGTGGCTCCTGAATCAAGGATCCAAGGAGTGGTGTTAAAATTGTCTGTGGTGCAAATAACTGAATGGACAATACCTTAAATATGACGTGTGTGAGTGGAAGAAGAAGAAATGGAACCAAGCTGATTAGCATGATCAGCAGTATTATTTAATGTTGAAGTAGCATTTGGTGGCTGTTGGGTTAAAGCTAATAGAGCTTGATACTGTTAAGGTGTGAAACGAATCGCTTGTTGCTCAGTAGCAGTAACAGAAAGATCTTTCTCAGTGACTTTGCCTTCACCAGTCACAATGCTATTAGCAGTAGAAATTTTGCCATTAAAGAAACGATGTCCAGGGGGAAACCCATGTTTCTTATAGCACACATCTATAGTGTGACCAATCTTCCCACAGTGAGTACAAGTTTTCCCACGTTGAGACACATTCTTGTTATTCTTGTTATCAGAGTTGGAAGGAAAACCATGTTTACGATAACAAGTGTTTTCAGTATGTCCAGATCGACCACAGAAATTGCAATTAGCACTAACAGCATTGATGGAACTATGTTTGATTTCAGCAGTGAAAGGGTCAGTGATAGTTAGTTGTCGTTCTTGTTGTGCAACATACGAAAAAATTTTGGTGATGGGAGGCAGCGAATCCAATAATAGAACATGAGAACGAACATTAGCATATTGTTCATTAAGCCCACAAAGAAACTCCATAGCTTGATTTTCAAGTTTTCGTTGACCTAGAGTAGAAGAAACTTTACAGCTGCATTTAACACTACAGGTGCAAACTGGATCTGGTCGAAAATTCTCCAATTCATCCCAAATAATATGGAGTTGAGTGAAGAAATCTGTGACAAGCAAATCACCTTGTTTAATGGAAGATGCCTCAAGTTGCAGAGCAGATATACGAAGAAGATCCCCTTGTGAATAACGAGATTTTAGGTCACGCCAGATTTCCTCAGCACAATCCATCCAAAGTATGCTCTGGCGAATAGAAGATGAAATCGAATGAACGAGCCACGAAACGACCATATTATTACAACGTATCCAAGCACCACATGTTCGATCGGACTGTGATGGTTGTGGAGCACTGCCATTGATGAACTCAACCTTGTTTTTGGCACTAAGAGCAGTAATCATAGATCTGCTCCAAGAATGGTAATTTGTAGAATCAAGAGAAGGGGAAACTAGGGCCATGGCTGGATTTTCATTTGGGTGTAAATATAAAAAACTATGAATATTAAGAGATGGGTCATTGTCACCACTCATGGTTGCAAAGAAAACAGAGAAGCGTGATGGAGGAGAAGAGATAACCTTGCTCCTGATACCGTAACAGAAAAAATGCAGACCAAGAAAGAGAGAGAAAAGAATCTCAATGCATATTGCCTTGATATTTTATTACTGTAGCAGGGTCATATATATACAAGATCATGGAGAGAGGAAAAACAGAGTATAGTCGGTGTAGTCGGTTATAACCGAAAGTGAAAACAAAATATGCAAAACAAAAAGATAAAGCCCAAGCCCAATAAGAAATTATTCTTGAGAAGTATTTTGAACATGATTAAATTTGTTTATATTTATATTATGCATTAAATTTTATAACATTCACATACTTTATATTTCAATTCAAAATACATCTATCATTCATTATATACATTATTTTATTCCAAGATCAAACCAAAACCACAAATAAGAATGTTCTTCACGAAAGAGAAACCTAAAATAAGATAAACATACAAGAATAACTTTTCTAACTACATATTTTAAATAAAAGATCCTACCAATCAAAGTAACAATTCATGTATTTAAGACCTGTTGTCAAAATTTCAGTTGAATCTAGCATCATCCTAATTGAAAAGTGATGCCCAAATCTAAAACCCCTAGAATCCACTTATTTAAGTGTGCCGAGAAGTCCAAAAGTGGCGCTTAGTGCCCCCAAGTTAGTGGTAAGTGTATTAGTCACACCCAACGATGTTGTAATGATGTTTGACGGTGTATCAGTACCCAAAAGTTTCCTATTAAGCTTTGGACTGAGTAATTTGGCACTCTTGAATTACTTCCTAGTAAATAAACTCTTAAATACCTTATACATTGAGGTTCCTAACTCAAGAGGTGTTATATTATTTAATTCAAGATTATATCACATGAGTATTCTAAAACAAAACTAGATCAGAGTTTTCATGCATATCACAACTCTGTAAAATTTATAAATATTCAACACAATGTCGACTGAAGCAAGTTCAATACCAAATCATTTTACCATTTTAAAACCCACTGAGTCCAATTTACCAAATTTGATAGATTTCATCATACTAAAATCTAAGACACACTTAACATGCATTCAAAAATCCTCTAAGACAAAACAAGACAACACTTCAAACAATTTTCAGGAGCATACCAATTACATATTAAAATACCAAATTAGCCAAAAGGATTCAATTTCAAAAATTTATATTAAAGATTAAATTTTAATCACAAAAGTAACCTATTTTACAACGTACATAAACATCTGACTTTACGTACTGTTCCAACCAACTCATTTTAATTCAAAAATTTGTAACTCTAGGTTCAAGACTACAATTCTATACACATGCAACTATAGAACAAAATTCAATAAACAGTTAATTAGCTTCCTTTATCTTAGCCAATGATATTTCCCTCAAACAAAGATTTTCCTATAAAACCCAAACACATAGAATAATCTAGAAAAATAACGAAAACTCTTATTAGAGTTTTAAGTCTACAATTAGGATTTGGGAACAACAAAGAGTAACTAAGAATAACTTGAGTTACATGAACTACTTTAAAGCTCATATGTAACTCAGTAACTTATTCTGTTTAACTTTATATTTATGATAAGTTTTATATAATTTCTTGCCAAAAGTAATTTTATGATCTCTAATCTTCAATCAGATTAAAAGTGGTGTCAGAAACTAAAAAAAAAAAAGTAAAAATAAGTAAAATAAATAGTTTTTAAAGAAAATATTTTTTATATATAAAAATAAACTTTCCTTATTAACAACCTTTATCTAACTTACCCTTTTATTATTAAAATATTACAACGTTATTTTTTTCCGTAACATTTCATTGAATTTAATGTTTTACTAACACAAAGAGTTAATTGAGTATAATAAAGAAGAGTCTTCTTTGATACTTAAAAAATTGTTATAAAAATTCTTGAGACGAGACAAACATAAGTCTTGGACGTATTTTTTTAAGGCAAACTTTAGAGATTTTAGATTCCATATCCTCTTCCTAAAATTCTCAATAAATTCAAAATTAAAAATATTTTACTTCAATAGAAATCTTTCGGTTAGATAACTTATTTTATAAGATATTTCTCCTTCTTTTCTTTCTTCCTCTCATATAAAATTTATTATAAAAACCATGCTTATTTCCTATATTAGTTTTACTTTGATTTTAATATATTTTAAATTTTTTTAATCAAATACAATATACTTTTTTTTGGTAAAATGACAAAAAATACTATTGAAAAGATTATCCATCACAACTATTTTGATGATGTGTCATTATATGCCAATAAAATATTTTTCACACTTTTCCATTTTTAATTAATAAAAGATACTAAATTATCAAGTTTTTAAAAAAGCGGAACGTAGTTAAAACTAATAAAACAATTTAAATATTGACCTAAAATATTAGAATAAAAAGACTCTTAACAGTAAAAACTATAAACTATATAATTAAATATTAAGTTTTTCACGAGCTTTAATATTTTCAATCGAATTTTAATTAAACTTTTTATTTAATTAAGTTTCGAGTATAACTTTATATGTATATAGTTGAGTTTCTATAAAAATCTTTTTAATATATCATTTGATTAAAAATTTTATAATTTTCAATTATGTTTTTATAATTATATTTTTTTAATTAGACAACAAAACTCATGATTAATATAAAATAATATTGTAATTAATAGATAAATAAGTTTTACCATTTTTTTATTAAAACTTTATCAACTACAATAATCAAGGGTTATTCTTGTCACCAATGGGACAAGATATAATATTACACATTTTCAATTAAATACAATAAAAATCAGTCATTGTTTTATATTAAAGTTTAATCATTGTTCCTATTTATGTAGGGTTTTCTTAATTAGGTCTTAATATTTTAAAACGTCTCAATTAAGTCTCTGATTTTGAAAAATTGAATCGATTAAGGACTTGCCATTAACTTGGGTGGATGACGTTAAAATTAAGTGTGCATGACACGGTGACTTGGCTGAGGTGGCAGTGTATGGTTAGCTAAGTTGATTTTCTCTCATTTTGGAATAAAATATAATTAAAAATAATTGATACATACAAAACGCAACGTTTAAATAAATAATTTCTTAAGAAACGAAAACGTGTGTTTTGACTCTGGAACATTGTAGAAGAAAGGGAATGTTATTTGTCTTTGTGCGAAATTGGGGATTTTGGGAAAATAGGGTTTGTAGCGAGCAAATAAATTGAGTGTTTGGTGGAAAATTTGGTATATGTGGTGATCAAGTACGATTCGTGTAAAGATTTTGGAGTGATTTGTCGGTTTGAAATCGGTGAAATCAGGAAGGTGTACGCGATGGATCACGTGGTAAGCACTACGCGAAAGTGTTCGAGGTCAGGCGTTGAGGTTAGTAAAAATACTTTTGATTTAATTGTTTGATGATGTTGTCTTTTTATAATGTGATGCATAGTATATCTTGTTTCGTTTTTGAGTGGAATGTGGTCCCCCAATATTAAAGTGTGATGCATAACATAGTATATATTGTTTCGTTTTTTAGTGCAATGTGGTCCCTTGGATGGCATATTAAAGTGTTGTTGCATTGTCTTTTTCAGTGGGTTGTGGTTTGCATGTATTGTTACTAAATGTTGTTTTCGTCGCTTTTTTATTGCTTTATAGGTTAAATATAACTTTGTTTTGTACGTCATGGAGGAAAATTTCAAAGTTGTTATCCACCACGGTGGAAAGTTTATAAAAGAAGTGAAACTTACTTATGAGGGGGAGAGTATAACTTATTCCTTTGACCCAGAAATGTGGAGTTATTTCATTGTAGTGAGTGTAGTCAAACTTCAAGGTTATGATGGCTTTAAGGAGTTTTGGTACTGCGTAGATGGTGGTTTTGTGATAGAGAATAGGTTGGAGCCTTTGTTGGATGACAAAGGAGCCATGCATATGATTACCTTAGCTAAGCTTAATGGTGAGGTGCATTTTTTTGTTGAGCACACAGTTTCTGAACTTGAGGTGATACATATGTTAGAATATGTTAATGAGAATACAACTGAAGTAGAAACTATTGACGGTGAATGTGAATAGGATACTGGGGTTGAATGTCAACAGGATGGTGAAAGTCAATGTGAGGTGCCTGCCAATGAAGGTGAGAGAGGTCATCATGTTGTTGAAGATGAAATTCAGTGTGAAGGGGTTGTTAATGATGATGCTAATGATGTTGTTAATGATGTTGTTGAAGGTGAAATTGAGTGTGAAGGGGCTGTTAATGATGTTGTTGAAGGGAAATTGAGTGTGAAGGGGCTGCTAATGTTGATGTTAATGATGATGTTGAAGATGATGTTGATGCTAATGTTGTCAATGATTGTATGGAAGGTTTGGTTGATGTACACGTTGAGTGTGATATAGAAGAGGAAGTTGAAGATGGAGTTGGTAATGTTCAATCTGATGTGCAATCTGATGTGCAATCTGATGTGCAAAGTGATGTGCAATCTGATGGACCATCATAGGCTGAGATGTCTGATACTGATGTTGACGATGGCATAAATAGTGATAAGCATAGAGGTTTGTCTGATGATGATTGGGAGTCCGAGGAGTTAGATAGTGGAGTAGAAAGTGATGGTGAAGATGATGAAGAGGAGGGTTATGGGAAGTTTGTAACATTCTCTATGCCTAAGACAATGGTAGACAATAAATGGGATGTGAGGACTTATTTTGCTGAGAAGCAAGACTTTGTGGATGCAATAAAAACGTATGCAGTACAAAATGGAAAAAATATTAGATATCTTAAAAATGATAAGAGAATCAGAGTCAAATGTATGAGTGGTAACGGAGAATGCCCCTGGATGATATATTGTGGATATATGGAAGCAATTAAAACTTGGTAACTTAGGACTATTGTTGACAATCATAGCTTTAGTAGGGAGCACAAAGTAAGATTAGTTAATGCAAAATGACTCAGTAAGAGGTTGGAAAAAACTGTTAGAGAAAATCCCAGTGTAAAGGGAGTGGAAATTCGTGAAAAGATAAGTAGGAAATGGAATGTTGGTGTATCGAGATGCATGGCTTATGGGGCAAAGGCCATTGCTTCAGAGCAAGTTGACAGGTCTTTCAAAGACCAATTTAAAAGGATTTATGATTATGCAAATGAGCTGCTAGCTCGTAATGCAAGATCCACAATGAAGGTAAAGGTAGAAGATGGTGGCAGTGGACCAATATTTAAAAGATTTTATTGTTGTCTGAAGGCCTGCAAGGATAGTTTTGTGTCCTGCAGGCCAATTATTGGACTGAATGGTGCATTTTTGAAAGGAAGATATGGTGGTGAATTATTAAGTGTTGTCGGTAGAGATGCAAATGACCAAATGCTACCTCTAGCGTATGCCGTGGTGGAGTAGAGAACAAGGATACTTGGAAATGGTTTCTTGAACTTCTTGTTGAAGATCTTGGTGAGGAGGAAGTCAGTTCATCATTTACATTGATGTCGGGTCAACAAAAGGTAATGCAGATGACCATTTCTCCTTTGTCTTTATTAACATTGAAATTGATATCATATTTCTAACAACACTGTATGTCATTATTGTGATGAAACAGGGACTAATGCAAGTTATACAAGAAGTGGTGCCTCGAGTTGATCAACGTTTCTGTGTTAGGCACCTATGCGCTAATTTCAGAAAGAAATTCCCTGGAAAACAACTAAAGTGTTTGATGTGGAAGGCAACATCAGCAACCCATCCACAAGCTTGGGAATTAGAAATGAGAAATATAAACCAACTCAATAATGAGGCCTTTAAATACTTGCTGAAAATTCCTCCCAGGTTTGTATGCATACTTCTTTTATTTAATACTTCTTTTATTTAATATTTGAACATGGATATGTAACTTAAATGTTCATGATACTTATGAAATGTAGACACTGGTCACGTTCAAGATTTAGCACCATACCTCAATGTGATACTTTGGTGAACATGTCTGAGGCTTTCAATAGTGTTTTGGTGCATACAAGGTCCAAGCCAATCATAAGCATGTTGGAGGACATTCGCCTTTACTTGATGAAGAGATGGGCAAGTAACAGGAGTAAAATACAATTATTGTCTGGGGAAATTTGTCCTAAAATCAAAACTAGGCTAAACAAGGAGTCTTAGTTAACTAAGCACTGGATTCCATGGTAACCTTTACTCATTTTTTTTCATGATTTCCAATGTGATGTAATTGTTGTTTAAACCTTTCCTTTTTGATAATTGACAGCTAGTCATGAGAGAAGCTTTTTGAAGCGCGCCATGTGTCCCAAGCTGGTGACAAGTTTGTTGTCAATTTAGATGAAAATTCGTGTACATGCAGGAAGTGGGCTATCAGTGGCGTACCATGTTGCCACTTTTGGCTGTTATGAAATTCCTAAATCTACACCAGAGGACTTCATACCATGCTGCTTTAGGAAGACAACATATGAAGAAACTTATTGTTCAATTGTGTATCCAATAAATGGTAAAAACATGTGGGAGATTACCCCATATGTTGATGTGCTCCCTCCACCAAAAAGAATACTGCCTGGAAGACCAAAGAAGAAGCGAAGGTTGGAGCAATGGGAATTGGTGAATGACGATAAAAGAATGAGAAAGGGTGGTATAAAGAAAAGATGTGGAAAATGCAAGCAATTGGGCCATAACAGAACTTCTTGCACCCAGTCAACTGAACCAATGATGTCGTCAACAATTGAAGATGAAGTTGCCTTATAAGTCATGTCTAGAGTTTTATAATCTGTAGTGCAAATTGTATTTTGTTAGTGCAAATTGTATGCCAACTTTTACTGCATAATGACATCTGCAGTTGTATGCCAAGTTTTACTGCTTAATAACAATTGCTTTCTTATGCATCTTCAAACAATTCTGAGTTTTGTTGGTAGTTGAGCTTGGTCCAAATAAAACATTGTTATGTGAAATATGTATCCTGTAATATAGACCATGAAGTGGGTGATGAGCCTTCTATGTTATGACAGAAGGGATGTCAGTGTATTGTGTTTGGATTTTGTGTGGGAATCCTTATGTGCGTTATGCCATAATCTGTTATTGAGATGCACCAAAATCATATAATCAGGATAGGGAAAGTTTTCAAGGATAAGATAGCAGAGTAAAATGACCCAATTAAGTGTCTTTATTCTATTGTTGTATCATCTTGAAAATCGATATGGTCTTTAAAGTGTTTAAATCTGGTTACATTGATGGCCTTGTGAAAGCATATTCTCTCTCTATTATAGCTAAGTTTAATGCATTTTGTTAAATTTGAAGTTAATTAAAAAGTTGTTCAAATCTGGTTCAAATCTTTAAAGTGTCTTTATTCTATTGTTTTATGCATTTTGTTAAGTTTGAAGTTAATTAAAAAGTTGAAAATATTAACATTGTTCGAAAAGAGTTACAGTAGTTGTAACTATCACAATAGTAATCTGCCACTGGTTTTAGAACCATGTACATGGAACTCAAACATTCAGTCTTCAGACTTCAAGTAAAAGGGGACCACACATCAGAACCACGCATCAGCCACTGGTTTCAGAACCACGCATCAACTTCCTCTTGTTTTCAAATTCACACACTGTCATCATTGAACCAGTAATATAATATTATAAGCAGAGACTGATAATTCTAATTAGCCAACTTTACACAGAACAAACCAAAGTAACCATGGCTAGATAATCCCATCACAAGTCCATAGCACATAAACTTGTTCAAGGGCAAGACATGACCACTTTATTCTAAAGGGTGTTCAGACAAATAACAGGGAAGAATTGTTGCTTCAACGAGTCACGTGTGGAGTTTTATCTTCAACAAAAACATCATCCATCATCTTTATAACATTCTTAATCACAATTGATACACTATTAAAAGATCTCTTTAGTCATATCAGATTCCAAACAACAGTCATTTTCATTAAAATAGAATCAAGGTACAACAGACCTACAACAAATTATCCCATTCTCATCATCATTGAAACTAAAACTATGTTAATTACACATAAAACACCAACCAAAATTATCAACAACTTCATCCACTTTTCAACACTGAACACATACTTCTCTAAAATTTTCCTATCACTATCCAACTCTTCACAGTTCAGCATACTTTGTTTCATTCCTTCACTCTTCAAGCAGGTCTCCATTTCGTGTTCCGCAACATCACTGCACCATTTGAAGAAGTTGCAACCACCATCTTCAATACCATTCTATCAACACAAAAACGTATTATCATAAACAGTTCCACATAAGAAATAGCTCAAATCAATATACCTTATACTTCGAGCATCCCCAAAATTTCTTCCCACAATTCTTGATAGTTTTAGCAGTTTTCAACGCACATCTCTCTCCATAGTGGCAAATGGGTGAACAAAGATTAGGAATCTCCTTCCGCCATACATTGCAGGTCGACGAACAACAAGAATGGTCCTTCGACATCGTCTTTGCGTTCAGCACCCACATGCGTCGCATAAAAACAACCTCCACCAACATCAATTCCTGTCTTCCAATTTAAGGTGTTTAATCCCTTCTGATTTCCCAATTTTCCCCAAATTCTTCCCTTTCTTCTACAATGTTCCAGAGTCAAAACCCACGTTTTCATTTCTTAAGAAATGATTTATTTAAACGTTGGGTTTTGTATGTATCAATTATTTTCAATCACATTTTATTCCAAAATGAGAGAAAACCAACTCAGCTCACCATACAATGCCACCTCAGCCAAGTCACCGTGCCACGCATACTCAATTTTAACGCTATCCACCCAAGTTAACGACAAGCCCTTAATTGATTCAATTTTTCAAAATCAAGGACTTAATTGAGACGTTTTAAAATACTAGAACCTAAATGAAAAAACCCTACATAAACAGGGACAATCTAAATGATTAAACCTTATATTAACTACAAAAGTCCATATTGTTTTATTAGGAAGAAACAAGTAAGATAAAAGACAATATATAAGATGATAATCACCTCATCTAATTAACTAAAAATATGGACGAATAAACTAATTGAATTTATTAAATTATCAATTAACTATATTTTATTGAATTAAAAAAAGTTCAATTATATATATTTTATTTTATTTTTAAAAAAATGAATTTTTGAAATTACAATTTAATTAAAAGTATTCATTAACTTAAAATTAATTCATTTTATATTTATTATTTATTTGGTTGATGTCGACTTAGTCGAATTCAGTTAATTTTCTATTGAAGTTGACTCACCAAATTCTATCGATCTTTGGTAAAGGTCGACTTAATCGAATTTCTGTTGTGATTGACTTGATTGGTTTTCGGTCGTTTTTTACTCGATCGAACTCTATTAATTTTCAGTCAGTGCTAACTTGGTCAAACTCGAACAATTTTTAGTCAGGACCATCTCGACCATCTGTGGTCGTCCCTCGAATTCTGATAATTTTTAATCAGGGCTAACTTGGTCGAATTTAACCAATTTCAATTGGAACCAACTCAAACAAGTTTCGGCTGTGGTTGTCGACTTAGTTTGCCTGATTTTTAGTTGAAGCTATTGAATTTGATTGATTGTTGGTTATGATCGACTCAAACGAATTTCAACTATGGACATTCCAATTAAATTCAATCAATTTTTAACTAAACTTGACCGAATTTTGGTTGAGATTGATTTGAATGAGTTTCTTTTCTAACATTCTTAGCTTAATTTGTTAAATTTTAGGTTAAGACTAACTTTATAGAATTTCAACTCTAAGTCCCAATCAAATTTCACGGAATTTTAGTCCCAACCCTTTTCCACATTTTGTCTGACTTACCTTATCTTAATCTTTAACTTTCCAACTATATAACTATATAATTTTATTATTTATAGAAGAACGTATGTTTTTAGTAGAAACAAATATTTTCTTTTCAATACTTTTATATAATAATTCTGTTTTCTATTCAATACAATTTTTAACCGTACAATTTAATTAATCATGTGCATCCTTAATTAAAAAAATAAAATAATAGAAATTCAATTTAAAAAGGTAAAATAAAATAGTGTATTAATTTAATTTTTGGAATTTTAACCTTTTAAAAATATAAAATATGTTATATTGTATAGAAAAACTTGTTATTTTATTTTATTAATGTAAATTGCATATAAAAAAATGTGACAAAATATTAAATACTTATAATATTTTAATTATAATATATAAATAATAAATAAATATGTTGTTATCCTCATATTATTTTTTTTAAAACAGAATTTAAAAAAAAAAACTAATTTAAATATAAAAAATACATCACTCAATAAGCTTAATATATCTAATAAAAAATTAAATAAAATTATGAATTTATGAATGATTTCAAACTTAATTAAACCCCTCTCTCTCCCTCTCTTCCTCTTCTCTCTCTATGTATAAATGCCTTGTTCGATAGAAGAAGGAAGTTTTCATATTTCCCAAAGGTAGTGTTAAGAAGAGGAAGTCAACCCATTGATTCTTTGGAAAGTAGTAGTAACCCTTACCACATTTAAGGAGCTGGATTTAGTGCCCAAACAAATTAAACAATGTCTCGTAAGTACGCATGCTTCAACTTCACGCATTTACTTCTTCCTCCAATACCCATTCCTCTCACACAACGCACTTAAACACTGTGTTGCAGAGAGGGAAAAGGAACCAACAATGCCTCCAAAAGTCCAGGATTTTTTGTCTGTGGCAAAACAAGCGGAGCAACTTCGAAAGGACGGCAACAATTACTTCAAGAAACAGCGTTTTGGAGCTGCCATTGATGCTTATACTGAGGTCTTTTTTTTTTTTTTTTCAGGGCTTTTGGTTGGTGCATCTTGTCATGTTTGTAGCTTTTGCTGTTTTTCTTGCTTATTGATTTATCTCTTTTCTCGTTCGACTTCAAGGCGATTGCACTGTGCCCCGATGTTCCGGTCTATTGGACCAACCGTGCTCTCTGTCATCTCAAGCGCAGGTTTTGAATTTGGAACCCTACCGTGTTTTGTTCTCCCTCTTCATTTTTCTTTTCATTATTATTGTTGAAAAATGGCCGACTTAAACAAAACATTGATGAAAAATGTAAACTTTATAGGATTTCGTTACATTCTTCTAAAATGGCATTAGTTGCACTAGAGGTCGAGTTTGAAAATAGTACATAAGTGGTACTAACATTCACCTCATATACTGTTTTTTATGGGATAAAGTTAAACCCAGATCCTTTTTTTTAATTATTATTGATTTGTTGTTTTTCCAGAGTGATTGTTTGTTCGACTGAATTCTTGAATTATTTCATTGGAACTTTTATCGAGTTGGTCCCTACTACAAAGAGCAAAAGAAGTGAAACTAGTTTGTATATTTAAGGGTTGAATTTTGATGTGGTATCTAAATTGACAATGGGTTTCATTTATAGGAAGTATAATATTTGTTTACTTTACTTTATTTTGGAATTTTTTTTTTTTTTTTTTTTTGTTTTCTTGAGAGTATCATGTTTAATTTTGGTGCTTGCAGTAATTGGACCAGAGTAGAGGAAGACTCTCGTGAAGCTATCAAGCTTGACAGCAATTTGGTTAAGGTATTTGTCATCTACTTGTTATTTTCATGTTATTGTTTGATGGAACACGTAAGATGCATTGGGTTGAAAATGTCACATTAGAAATGAACAAATGATAACATACAAAGGATGCAAAACTCATCTTACAACCTAGTTTTGTAGTATTGCATTACATTTCATCACTATCTAATTTGGTATCAGGACTTATCTTGACAAGATTTATTATATCATAGTTGTTGCACTGCGTTACAGCTTATGTATATCTTATTATTGTTTTCAATGATATACTTTTACATAATTAACTGCTGCTTATATTTCTTTTGCTAATTCAGGCCCACTATATGTTAGGTCTTGCATTGGTAGAGAGACAAGAGTTTGCTAAAGGAATCTTAGAATTGAAGAAGGTTGTATTCATTCTCCGTTGGTGCCACTTGTTTTCTATATTCTTAAGGAATTTTTACATTCGTGAAGATATATAACTATTATTTTTGCAAATAACTGGAAGGGAAACAGGACAAGGCAAATATGTTATTTTTAAATCTAAATAGTTGTATAATGCTTATAAAGATGAACATAAAAATAACATAGTAAATTTATGCTATTATTTTATTCTTTTTATATGATTTTAAAATCATCAAATTAGAGAATATTCATCAGGAATGAAAAATTTATGTTGGTAGCTTCTTTTCATTTTGACGTTAGTTCTATTTAGATGCAACTTTAATATTCAAAAAAAGAAGCCACAAACATTATTTTTTCCTTAACATGGATTTTTCCCCTGTTTTTATGCGTGACTAGTTTCTCATTGGTTATGGTCATTAACAGGCTTTGGATCTTGATAGAGGTTCCCATCCTAAGGGCCAAATGGTAGAGGAAATATGGCAAGAGCTTGCAAAAGCAAAATACCTAGAGTGGGAACATTCATATGTTAAGCGATCATGGGAACTACAGAGCTTGAAGTATGTTAATTTTCTGGTGATTATTGGACCTACATAACTATGACTCATTCCTTAATACATGTTTTTCAATGTACTGTAATTTATTTGTTGGTTAGAGAATGATAGTTATCATGTTGAGCTATTGTCATAAATGTGTTTATCTCAGAGAAGCTTGTGAGGATGCTCTAAAGGAAAAACATTTTCTCGAAGTCCCCCACACGGAAGGATCTGTAGAAGATGATACTACCCATTTAGAACAGTTAGAGGCTTTAGGAAAAGTGTTTGATAAAGTTGCAGAACAAGACATGCCTACTGAGGTACACACAACTCTCATATTTTGTTTTATCTTCTTTGAAACTTAATAGGTCCTTTTCAAATGTCTATATGATTTATCCTAGGAATACATTTGTCAATTATTGTAGGTGCCAGATTATCTGTGCTGTAGAATCTCACTTGATATTTTCTGTGATCCTGTGATTACCCCAAGTGGACTTACATACGAGAAGACAGTGATTATTGACCATCTTGAGAAGGTAAATTGATATGTATGTGAGATCATTAAGACTAAATTTTTTGTTATTGATGGTATTACATCCTCTTAATTTGTCTAAAATTAGGTGGGTAAGTTTGATCCAGTGACTCGAGAACCTCTTGATCCATCACAGCTAATACCAAACCTAGCAATAAAGCAAGCAGTTGAGGCATTCTTGGATAAACATGGGTGGGCATACAAAGATATATTAACAAAAAGCTTTTAATAGTTTCGTTTTGGGTTTGTTGTTCTTCTCCTTCACTTCTTTATATAGAATAGTAGCCAATGTAAGTGGGTCTTTATCTGCTGTGGGACACTAATGCCATCTTTGGATGTTGATTAAGAAATTGCGTTGATGGAAATGGAATATAATGAAAAGAATTAGAGTAGAAAGTTATAGCAAAGATAAATGAGTCTATTTTTTATTAATAAATTTTAATTTTATTCATTATTTTTATTAATAAAAATGAAAAAAGAACACCAAAATCGATTATTGTCGCTCATAATTTGTTGAGGTTTATCCCATAGTATGTGTAGAAATAATACTTTACATATTTATATTTTTAATAACGTTAGATGTGCAAAAGAAATCATGTAGATTACATGTATTTGTAAAAGTTAAAACAAGTTTAGTTGTATAAGATGTCACTTGTTACTAGATCTTAGATATAATAGATAAAACTTAGTTTTAATTTTTTTTTTAATATTTTTATCTTTAGACAATACGTGAATGTATTATTTCTATCATCTTTGTACAATTTATGTGAATTTACTTCTATCAATATTTTAATGGGAAAAAGTTGTCGTTAAATATTAAATTTAAGTATAATGAAGGACTAAAATCATATGTAATGGTAAAGAACTGTACTTAAATGTTAAATTTAAGTATAATGAAGCACTAAAACAAACTTTTGTTTTAATATTTTTTTGAAAGAACTTTTTTTATAAGTGATAAGAAGAAAGAATTTAAAAAAAGAAAAAAGGAAAGAAAATGAAGAAGATATGACAAAGATTAGGATTATCTCTTCATTAATCCAGGTAATCGTGACTTCGAAGAAAAAAATGAAAATAGATTAAACTTGGTCTATAAATTAAAAGAGAATGTAAGCTATGTGGTACCAGGTCATGATATCTGTTTTGTTAATTATTGGATATTCATGAAAAACAAAACGATATTTTTATATTTGCGGATATTTTTATATTTTATTTTTTAGAATTTTTAAATAAAACTATTTAAAAATAAATTTTTAAAATATAAATTTAGATAAAAATTATTTTTTAAGTATAATTCAAATTAAACTAATTACTACAATATAAATGCAATTAAATTTGGTCTTTAAATTTAAATGAGTTGTTTCAATATATACATTTTAAAAAATTAATATTTTATAAATGGATTAAGTATGTTTTTAATTCTGAATTTTAATGTAAAATTAGAATTTCTCTATTTAAAATTTTGGGTTAAATATGTTTTTCGTCCCCCAACTATTGGCCGTTTTTGTGTTTAGTCCCTCTTTCAAACTATAGTACAATTTAGTCCTTTAACTTTAGAAAACTCTGGTTTTAGTCATTTTTACCAAATTTTTTTAACTTTATTTGCTGTTTCAAACGCATTTCTTAGTTAACATTGAAGCAAAAATGTGTCAAACAGTGTAAACAATCCAAATGCTATAATGTAACGTGCTTTTCTCAGTTAACATTGAAGCAAAAATGTGTCAAACAGTGTAAACAATCCAAATGCTATAATGTAACGTGCTTGAAACAGCAAATAAAGTTTAAAAAATTTGGTAAAAAAGACTAAAACCATAATTTTCTAAAGTTGAAGGACTAAATTGTACTATAGTTTGAAAGAGGGACTAAACACAAAAACGGCCAATAGTTGGGGGACGAAAAACATATTTAACCCTAAAATTTTAATATATTTTGATTCTTAAACTTTAAAAGTGAATGAATATAGTCATTTTTAATTCAATTAGGTTAATTTTTTTTTTGTGTTAAAAGCATTTTTCAATGGACATTGAAACATGAATGCATTAAATGGTGTAAATAACTAAAATAATAACATGAAACCTATTTGACATGTCAATAAAAATTATCGTAATTGGATTAAAAGGATTATATTCATTCATTTTAAAAATTGAGGACCAAAATATATTAAAGTTTTGGACAAGACAAATTCTAATTTCACATCAAAGTTCAAGAGTTGCAGTTGCAACTTGACTCTTCAGTTTCTTGACATAATTTTTAAAAGATTAAGTTTATATATTTTGTCTAAACCTAATTTTGAGAATAATTTTTTACTGAAAAGTTTAAAGTTGTAACTATCAGAGAAACTCTTTGTATTTGTGAAAAGGGGTTTTGAAAAACCTAATGTGGGTAGAATGATAACTTTCATCAAGTGGGTTATTGGGTAATTGAGTGATGCTATCATTGCTAAGAGTTGTTCATCCTTTGTTTGATTCAAAGGAAGTGATTCATTTCTTGTGTGATTTAAGGAATATGTCTTTCATCTCTTGAGTCTTCAAGAGATGTGTTTTTTAAACCTTAAACTCGTTCTTCTGTAATTGTAAGTTTGGTTAAGTCTTTTGATCCGAACCACTATAAAATATTTTAAGTAATTTTATCTTTTTCTATCCTCTTTAAATTATCAATTGTTATTATAAAGGAAAATATTTTAATTGAACTTTGATATTAAAAAGGGGAAAACTTTTTAAAAGTATAGTTTTTAATAATAAACAAATTCACCTTCCTCTAATTTTGTTCAAATGCAATTATTTCGTTGCGTAATTTTAACAAAAATAACTTTTGATATTCATAGTGTATCATCAAAAGTGGAATATGAATCTGTCCAATAAAACGAGATTGAATCTTATAATTATAGGTTCAATCCTAAAACCCCCTTATCTTTATAGTTTATTGAATTTATTAAGATTTCATATGTAGATGCTATATAAGTAGAAAGAGAACTAATTGTTCAAAAATTTATTTAGACAATTTTTTCTAAAATGTTGACTCATGAAAAATTTATAATAATTCTTAAGAAAATATTAAATATATAGATAGTCACCTATTCTAATATAAAATTCTTAATATTATACAAATAAATGTTTTTCTAATATTCTATGAACAATTACATGAATGTGAAATATATATATATATATATATATATATATATATATATATATATATATATATATATATATATATATATAAAAGTTAAGTTATGATTAATATTTTTTATAAAAATTTTCTTTCACAAAAAAAGAATTCATTTTTTTACTAAAATAACAATTATTTATATAATAGTTGAAATATTACAGCTAAAATATGTAGTACTTAACCATCATCTTGTCATAACTTTAAAAATATTATTATTATTTTTTCATTTGGTTAACATTGGATGTGACCTTGAAAGAACTTTCATATTCAACTTTTTCATCATAATTGTAATCTTTCTTATTATGACTTGCATACATTTAAGCAATGAGAATGAAAGAATTTAAAATAAAAATAATACATTAAAAATAGGATTAATTAAAATGATTTAATTTTCTTCAAAAAAAAAATAAAATTCATGCATCCAACTAGAAATACAAATAATGTTTCCCCATTTTTGTGAGAAAAATGATTGATGTATTTTTTAAGGATTTGAGGACCAATACTAAATGCATATTCAGATATTTCATGTGAATTTAATTTTATCACATTTTACACTTCTCTATCTTAGTTTTACAATCATTTATTAAATGATATATTTGTTCTTGGAAAAACTTTCAAAATCTATTTAACTCTCAACTTGTATATTTATAATTTTTCATCGATAAAAACAAATCATTAATATGTTCTACTATCACTTAATTGATTTTTATTAATTTATTCAACTTTTTTTTTCATTTAATGTGTGAAAGTGTTAAACATTGCACTATTAATAAGTAAACTTTGTAGTTTAGCTTTATGCACTAATGATTTTCCTATCTTATTATGAATGGTGTACACTTTGAACAATACATTTAATGAAGTTATCCATACAAATATAGCTTAATATCTTCCTTGGTTCTTGTATTTGTCTGAAAATCTCAGTTCGATCTTCAAGTTTTGAACTGTTTCAATTGGTTCATAATTTTTGTAAAAATGCACACATTTTACCCCAACCGTTAACTGATATCAAACGGCGTTAAGTTTAGCTGACGTGGTATGCTGACGTGTTGGCTTAATCCATTCTTGGTCCTCGTATTTGTGTCAAAATCTCAGTTCGGTCCTCAAGTTTTGAACTGTCTCAATTGAGTCATGATTTTTGTAAAAATGCACACATTTTACCCCAATCGTTAACTGATCTCAAATGGCGTTAAGTTTAGTTGACGTGGTAGCCAGAGGACATGCTAACGTGTATTATTTAATTATATGAAATATTTTTTAAAATAAGCATTGTTTCACATGGCATAGTGAGATCAGTTAGCGATTGGGGTAAAATGTGTGCATGTTTACAAAAATTATGACCCAATTGAGACAGTTCAAAACTTGAGGACCGAACTTAGATTTTCACACAAATATGAGGACCAAGAAGGGATTAAGCCAACTCGTCAGCATACCACGTCAGCTAAACTTAACGCCGTTTGAGATCAGTTAACGGTTGGGGTAAAATGTGTGCATTTTTACAAAAATTATGACCCAATTGAGACAGTTCAAAACTTGAGGACCGAACTGAGATTTTCACACAAATATGAGGACCAAGGGAGGTATTAAGCCTACAAATATCAAGTGAAGAAATTCTTGTATGAAATATTGACAATATTCATAAATATCAAGCATGTGCATCTTTTAATAGTATGACACAACAATAATAAAGATTATGAAATGTAACATAATTGATTAACATAACTTGGACTTATGCGAATTATTCTTATACTCATTAATTGGATTAACTCTATTTAAGTCCTCTAATAACACAAACAAACAACAAAAGGAAACAAGACACAAAATTTGATTCCTTGTGAATGGTGAAGTGATGTTTTCCCCGATCACTTTCTTTCTTTCTCGTCTTTTGTAAGTGAACTTGGTCCCTACTGAATTATCTTTTTTTTTTTTCTATGTTGCTTCTTACGTGTGCCTCTTCTCTTTTTTTACAACCATTATCAATGAAAAGTGAAAAAAAAAATACCCTTCTAATTTGCTTAAGGAATCGAATTTAATTAATGCATGTTAATCTAGCTGATATAATCTTTTAAGTAAAGTATTAAATTTACATTAAAGAATAGCCATCAAAAGTCATTATCTCTTTAATTAATCCACACTAAGTCAACTTGGATTCCTTAATATTAAAAAAGAACACAAACATATCGGAATATGAATTAATGAACTAGTTGCTTTCATTTGGAAAATTATACAATTTTTTTTATACCTAAAACATATAGAAAGTATCATTAAAAATAATTTTCTATAAAGTTCTTATAGTTTATAAAAAAAAAAATACAAAAAATACCCCTACTATAGTAATAATATATGATCTACGCATGTATATTACATTCATTCAATTATAATATTTTTCATTTCTTTTTACTTGTTTGAACTTTGAGTAGGCCCATAACACCATATAATGTAACATATGTTGTAATAATGTTAGATTATTGTTAAAAAAAAAAAAACGTTCTTCAACGCTAATATTTCAACACTCAAATTTTTAAGTGTATTTATTATTTTTTATTGTCTTATATTGGTTTTATTCTTTCCTAGCTCTATAAATAGAAACTCTTTCTCCATTCCAAAACACAATCAAAATCAGCCTTCTCTCTTTCTCTTTTCTTCTTTTCCTTTTTTAAAATCATTCTAGGTTAATTTATACTCTTTATAGAGTTTCTTGCTAGTTCTTTGACCCTTGAATACATTTTAAGAAGTTCATGTTGTATCTTGGGAGACTTATGCAATATACAGTGAATCTACACGCCTCAGTAAAATACTGTTCGTATTTCTATCAGGTATTTCACTACAACATAGAGATGATATATTATAAACATAAGTAAAAGTTTCCATGGTAGAGAATTGTGTAGAAGATTTTGGAGAATTTGGAGGCAAAGAGCAGATGAGTTTATTGAGTGAGTAACTGATGAAGATGAGTTGAGAAAAGGGATGTACAAAAATTGGTGAAAAGAGAGAATTATGCAGAATATACGATGAGATTGAGAAGGCTGAAGAGACATTATGCAGTGTGTGTGATATTAACAACCCTGTTAAGTCTCTCAAGAATTCCACTAGCTTTTCTCTTAGCCCTTGATGTTCCACTCTGTGCTAGCTCAGAGATTGTTTTGTGACTGTTCTCTTCTTCTCTTATTTCCTTCAACTTTGATCTGTCATGCAAACAAATTGTTTGAAGAATTGCCACACAATTCTCTTTGTTCCGTTCACATGAGCTCTCTCTGATAATTCTCAGCAAGCTACCCACTGCTCCAACATCTCCCATCTCATTAACAGCCCTCTGATGACTTGAAAGCAGTGCAAGGATCGCTAGTAATTCATCAACATGAACCTCATTCTTTATCTTTGTCAAAATCACTCTCACTGCACCCTCCTTCACTGCTCTTGCCTTGTTCTCATGCATCACACATATGTTAAATATTGCTGAAGCAACATCCTTCATTGCTAAGGGATGCCCTTCTTCTAAGAGATCGATCAATGGCTTTAAGGCTCCTGATTTCCCTATGATTTCCTTGTTTGAGTCAAGAGCTGACAAGGTGAAAAGGGCAGCTGCAGCATTGCTTCTTGTTTCAATTGTTCCACTTCTCAATGCTCTCATAAGGAGAGGAATCACCATTGGTGTTTCAGCCACTCGCTTTTTGTTGTTGTCATGAATAGAGATATTGAGGAGTGTTGTGATCACGTCTTCTTGGAGATCAGGTTGAACACTGCTGAAAGAATCACTCCCACAAATTGGCTTCAGCAATTGGGGAATCGCATCTGCAGAATCGCAGAAAAGTACCCGGAAACAAGGATGCTTCTTTGTCAACATGCGCAGTTCTTTTGCAGCCGTCTTCTGATCAGAAAGTGTTGATGACATTTTCTTAAGCAAACGGACAAAAATCTCTCTGTCTGCTTGGTTTAAACCTTCCTCATCGATGTATTGAACAGTATTCGACAATTCAACACCTTGGTTTTTTGACCACTGTTCTATCATTTCCCTTATTAGATGATTTGGTGTGAGAACAGTGTGTGAAAGAACTTGATGCGTTCGAGGACAAGTCCTGTTTCCAGCACTTAGCCATTTTTGAATGAAAGGTCTATCATATGTCTGCATAATTGAAGCCAAAAGAGGGAAACAAAATGAATCATTGTTCATAATTGGACAGGGAAAATATCTGCACAAACTCCAAATCTGTTTCAAACTCAAAACCAATCAGAGTATCATTGCACAGAAAAAGGCTTTGGACAGAAAGTAAGAAAAGGTAGTTGGGTGGTGGTGGAAGACATCACTGTAGTAATTTAGAAAAAGAAAAAGGCCAAGAACACTAGATTTTAATTATTCCCTTTTGAGAAAACCAGTCAAAAGTTCTACACAAAATATACATTCACCACCGCCACTCACTCAAGAATCACATTTATAGACACAGAATAATATTATTCTTTTTCCACCTCCCACTCCTTCTCTTTCCATCTACAATGGCTATCATAGGTACATCATCAAATTGCCCTTTTTCTTTTTTCTTTTTCCTCTTTTTTGTTTCTTGAAATGTACACTTCAAACATAAATGCAGTAAAGCTAACTACATAACTAGATGGAAGATCACAGAAGTTCGGCACATCAAACAAAAAGTACTTGGTATTGCACTTCCATGAGAGCCAGTGTAAAACTATTCCAAAGTAAAATGCAGCAATTCCCACTCACACATTGAACAACAAAATGTGAAACAGTTTAAAACTGTTTGGATTGGAAGAAAACAAGGAAAAAACAGAGGAAAACACAACTCCAAACGTTTGAACGATTTACCATCACATTGATTAAAACAGATAATATGAACAATATAATTGACTTCATCAAACAAAAGAAAAAAATAATATCTCTAAGGCTCTGCACTGGACTTGGGAAGAACTGAATATATTCCCTTTCTATCTTTCCCACACCTTTTTAGTCACTTAATATAGAATAAAGTACTGAAATTCCAGCAAAAGAGAGATGTACAAAAGGCCAAAACCAGAATCTATATCTTCACTTTAGTTAAATTAATTCCTACAAAAATGAAATAAAAAAAGCATTTTTGTTAAGAACTTTCTACCCTTTTTGCCTCAACTGGATAATTCATCAACTCATTTTTTCATGTGCCCAGATGTTTTTTAAATTAATAACAATGATAACAGCACAGCACCCTAATTTTGTTTTGTTTTAGTTCTGCTTCCAGCATTTCCTCAGACACCTCAAACAGAGAAAATTGTTGCTGGTGTTGTTACTCCATAAGCACAAAAAGATACCAATCCTTCTAATATTTTATAAAAAAGGGTATTAAATGTAAAAATAAATACCTTCAATATCTTAAAATCAAAGCATGACAATAGTTTGTTTATAGGATAAATAAGAGGATTAACAAGGAAAAAAAATGTTGGAAGATTAAGAATTCTGATTCTCCAATTAAAATTCTGACACTAACCTGACCAGAAGCCACAATGACAGGATCTCTCATCAATTCCTTGGAAAGAGGACACTTGAATTCATCAGGGCAAGATGACACATTCCTGTTGTGCAGCTTCAAAGACAGTGAAGACCTCCTTCTGAGTTTCAACTCCTTGAGAACACAAAGAGTCTCTTTTGCCTGATCAATGGTCTCAGTGCTGCAATCCTCATCATCTACAATGGACTTCACCAACCTCTGAAGCTCCCTCTTCAACTCTATGGCCTTCTTCACCATCACCCCTGGATCAGATTCAACCACCCCTGGCTTAGCCATATGATGACGATGATGATCCCAACGGATCAGACCCCAAAGCCTTCTACTTTACAACAACCCCAGAAGCTTGTTTGTGTTAAAAATTGAAAATTTGGTTCAAAGAATGGAGAAGCAGAGAATATCAGCTGTTCAACACCCTGTGTTTCATCTTCTCTTCTCTCTTTCTCTCTCCTTTACGTATGGCTCTTCTTTTCAAAAGAAAGGAAATTTGTGTGAGTGAGTGAATCTCTCTCTCTCTCTCTCTCTCTCTCTCTCTCTCTCACTATGTTCCGTTTGGATGCTTTTATTATTCTGCTGCCTTCTATTCTCAGTAACATTTAACCATGGAGAGGAAAACAAGGACTTTACCATAAAGGCACAAACTCATAACTCCACTCCACCTTAGTTTTTCTCTCTCACCACACTTTCTTCTTCTTCTTATATAATATACTATTAATATCTCACTCTCTTGCTTTCGCCATTGCCAAAATTCATCTGCAAGCTATTCACTCAAAAATCTGATACCCAGAGAAAAAGGTGTTAATATTCTCTTAGTCTTTTTCCCCAAGTTTCACATTATTTTACCAATTTACTACTTCAAATTCATCATCTGTGCTATATATTCAAATATATAATATGTGTATTTGGTCCCTTGGAAACTTTACTTGTACTATTTTGCATCAATATTGTCCCTCCAAGCTATTATTTTACCATCCAATTCTCCTTTCGTAGTTATCAACTTACTCCTATTTGAAAATTTGGTTTATATAAATAACAACTTTTAAAAACTAAAATAACACAAATAATATATAAAATAAATGCAATGTTGCAAATCTATGATAGGTTTGAGTCTTAGTTTAATTAAATACTAAAAGGAAGTATACTTTTTTTATTGTTTCCCCATTCATAATGTTAACATTCTACTTTTTCTTAAAAAAAAAATAAACACTTCCTTTGTTAATTACAGACTTACAATTTTAAATATTTTTAAATTACAATTAAACCGGAAAGATTATATAATAAAAATATACTTGTCAGTCCATTATACTTAATTTCTTTCGAGAAAAAAAGGATAATTTTATTCATGATCTTGAGTTTGACTTCGTATAAAAGTTAATGACATATTTAATTTTAACTGCTGATCTGTCAATATAATAAATGAAGTGTAATTAATAGTGGTAGACTTTTTTATATAAATATTTGAGCTGTGACATTGTTATGGTGCGTTACTTTCAATACAAAAATATACTAGGATGGATTACTTTAGGTTAGTTTTTCTTTTTTTTTATATATATAATTTATCTGACTGTTAATTCTATAATAAATAAATAAATTTTTTAGAAAAATTCTACATCGTAAAAATGATTTATTGACTATTTTAATGTTCATTGATATGATTATTATATGTTACAACCATGGTGGTTTCAGAATGGAACGCGTATTATTCAATAATATACTGTGGCAGAAGTGTGAATATTTCAAATTAAACTGAAAAACACGAAAATTTAGTACATAAACATGTTTAATCAAGTAATTATTAATTGATAAGGATCGTATAACTAAAACAATTATTCATACAGTGCTTGTGAAACATATTTAAAATAAGAACATGTTATTTGAACTAATATATTGGCCTTAATGAAAGTTCATAACCATGCATGTGAAGATCTACACAAATTCACCAACAAAAGTTGAATTCAGCATTAAATATAAATATATACAAATTAAGTGTTTATTTTTGTTTAAATAAATATACAAGTCAATTTTCTATTGTGAATGATTTCAGTTAAACTATGTTGAGCGAAAAAATAACTTAATTATTATATATGTTTACGGTTTTTTTAATTATAATAAATAATTTAACTGAAACAATATTATTTTCTTGAAATTATTTTTTCACATATAATTAAGAATAATAATAATAATAGACATCGGCACTCTCTTTATAAAATGATTATTCCTCCCGTTTTATTATGAATGCAGTTTAATGTTATTTCGTGAATATTATTAATAGTAATAAATGTACCATGTTTCCAACAATTTTACTTAAATAATATAAGCTTTTTCAATTTTAGTCACCTGACAAAGGGTATAATAAGTAATTTGAAGATAGAATAATATTTTATTAAAACATATCTGTGAAATTTTCTAAATTAACAAAACTCTGATAATTGTAAAACAGAGAAAATAATATCCTTTAAACTATAAAGTAATTAATTTTTAAAATAAATAAAAAATAAAGTTATGGTTCATTGCAAATTAAAAATATAAAAAATATAAAAAAAAAAGGGAATTGAAGGTATTATTGAGTGGGATTGGTGAGAAGAAGGAAGTGGGTATTGGGGAGCATGACAGGTAAGTGATAGTTCATTCATCCATACACAATTTTTCATTTTAAAAAAATACTAATAATTTTACAAAATTACATAAATTAACATATGATTAATCAGATGGGAAGTGTGTAGTGTAGTGAGACTGAGGGCATACGTGGGTCCCGCATGCTCCACCCTGCACGCAATCACGGACTCCACGGCCCTCACAGCTGGCACGCCGCGTGGGTAAAACTTCCTTTGTACTCGTCTCCGCCACGGGGCACCATCTCCTGCACCCGCCACTACACTAAATCCATGCACCCCTATTTCCTAACCAATCCAACGCTCACTTATATTCTCCTTGCACCCCTGGTTTTATTCCGCTACATTCGACTACCTTCGCTCAATGCTGTACCCGCCTGTCCACGTGGCGGAGTTTTTGGGTTTGTACACGTAAGCTGCTGGATCAGAACACGTGTCGCATTCGTGTCACTCTCCGGCAAGAATTCTGGGATAGGGGAACATGTGGGTTCCATCAATAATTTCAAAGTGTTTTTAGCAGTAATCAGTGAACCGGGTCGACCGGCACGTGAGATAAATGCACTGAACCGGATTCGATCTTATTTCGGTCCGTAATTTTAAGATCTAAATGAAAGAAATCTTTTTCCACTACTTTGAAAAGAAAAAGTATATCCTATCGCACTATTTATATATTTACCTAAAGTTTTCCAATTTTATTTTAAATTAAAATACTCATTTTATTCTATCGTAATTACGCATATTTTATTCCTGTTTGTTTTATCATGATAAAAAACAAGCAAATTAATTAATTAATTTTAATTTTTCACATGTTTATTAACTTCTTTGTATCCATTAAATACACTTGTGTATATAATAAAGATGAGATGACAATGGATAGAATCCTTAATTGACAATCGCACATGTCCTTCAACCATTTGCTTCAGTTTGAAGTGATACATTAAAGTTTTACACATATAAGTTCATAATAATTTAATAACTATCCTTATGCTGTGTTCGATTGTAGTGATTTCTGATAGATGATTTGGGGAGAGTAATTGAATGGATTTGAGGGGATTTGAGAGTAATTTTTTTTTGTTTTTTTGAGTGAATTTGTAGGTAATTAAGAGTGGATTTGAAGGTAAAGTTTGTGAGAATTAGTGTAAAATTTGATTGATTTGATATATTTAAAAAATTTGTTTAATTGGTAGAAATTAAAGATTACCAAAATACCCTTAGTCATTAAAGTATTATAAAATGATATTTTTTAATGTTATATTTAATTGTAAAAATGTTTATAAAAATTAAAAAATTTAAAATAATTATTAAAAAAAATTTAAAAGTAAACAAAAATTATGGCTGGATAAAATGAATTTATTTAATAAAGAGTGAATTATAAAGAGTGAATTTATTTAATAAAATGAATTTAATAATGAATTTATTTTTAATAATTAACTACGTTTTAAGTTCTTCTCTTTCTTCACTCTTCTTCTCTGGTTGGGTAGCTCTTCACCTTTTGCATCAAAACAATTTCTCTTTCTCTGAAGACGCCACCCTCCTCACCTTCAACCTCTCTTCCCCTATCCCCAATACCCTCTTTCTCACCATGCAGGTCACCCTCTCCGCCCACAACCCCAACTCCCGCATCGGCGTTTAATACACGCACTCCACCTCCATGCCTCCTACTGTAGCCAGCAGATCTCCCTCCCCATCGCCCTCCCCGACACCTACCAGGGCCACCACGACTTCACTGTTTAGTCGCCCTTCCTCTACGGTAACACCGTCTCCGTTGCGCCGTTTGTTCCCGCCACCCTATAGCAGGACCAGAATGCCGGCACCGTTATCGTCAAAAGTTGGGTCCCCATTTCCCATCTCGGTTCTTCGTCTTGAATGGTTGTGTAGAATCTCGCTGTACACGAAACTGCGAAGTTAATAAAATCACGAGGGCACACACGTAATTTCCGAAGAAATCAGCGCAAATCTCCTCGATTCATTGAGATGAAAAAAACAGTACCAACTCACAAATCATCGCGTTTCATCGCTTACAAATCCACACAAACGAACACCTTATCATTTTCAATTCTTCGCTCGCATTTGTCTCTGAACAGTGAAATCTGTTCAAGCGAACACTGCCTTAATCTCTTGCATAAAAAAAAAATAGTAAGTCAAAAGAAATCATATGATGACCAACTGGTAAAAAGGACCTATCTGAAATTTTTCAAATTGAGTTTTGTTTAGTATGGGAAATATAGGGTGGAGATCAACTTCAATAGGAAAGTAAGAGTCTCAAAATAAGATAGTGAAGATAATTATGCTTATTTGATTAATTCTGAAAGCAAGTTTATCATAGACATAAAAGGTGTCTTAAAGCATTAAAAGAATACATATTTAAATTATCTTCAACATCAATTCTTAAAATGATACGGGAGTATTAAACATATTTGTATCCAATTAAATTAAATGATTAATTTGAATGTTTACTTATTTTGTTAAATTTAATATGGTAAAATTTACAAAGTTTAAGTCTAAGATAAAGGGTTAGTGTTGACGATACTGTAGACATTAAATCATCATAAAGGTTCTTACGTCTAATCAATAATAAAGGTTTACTTAGTGTACTTCATGAAGATCTCATAACTCAATTTAAAGATAAAAACTTAAGATCTTATCCCATGTTTTTTTTTTTTTTTGTCTATTAGTCTTTATCACATTATGCACATGTCAAGGGGAAGTTTGATATTACTTACAATGCAACGTTAAGATCAAAGCTTCCAAATTTGATTAAGAATTCTAAGTCATTTTCAAAGGTCATTAAAGATAAAAATAAGGTATCGAATTTAATTATCGAGATTTAACATATGAAATTTAAGTGAATCGATGTGATCTTGAAAAAAATATTTTTATTTTTAAATTTAAATTCTCAAGAGGCATAATAAAAATAAATAAAAATATAAAACAAGACAAAAACAATAATATCACAATCTAGTAAATTGATAAGTTAAGTGAAGATTCGTCACAAAGATGGTAATTTTGATAATAATTAAAATTTTAATCCAAGAACCAGGAGAATCACCTCTCACAAAATGTAAATGCTTACAATATTATTTAAAAGTGTTTACATTAGTTTTTGATACCCATATATATAAGCACATAAGTTTAGGAAAACCTAGAAACCCTAAAATAAAGCCTAAAGCCCAAAATGTATAAAAATAACAAAAAACGAAAAATTACAAACACAGACTTTCACCTAATGAAGCCCCCTTGCCTAATGAATACAACTGTCTTGTTTGTCGAATTTACCATTATGTGCTCATGATCTTCATGGAACATTATAAAGATTTAATGAGAGTGTTTTAATGACCTTGTTATAAATGCTTTAAATTGTAAGTGATCTTCAAAAAATTCTTTTCTTATATGTTTAGGACATAGTCTTCTATCATGAACATTTGGCATGTACGTCACACTTTAAGAAAACATGTTGACATTATATTTGAGTACATTTTCTAGTTATTGTCAAACTAAACTATGTGACTCTATTTTTGTCCGACTCATTGAATAAGTTGTTGGTCCAACTTGAAGTTTATCATGAGCTCATCAAAGGTTAGACAACCTTCTTTAAATTCAGATTGAGAGTGTAAATCAACTTTTTTTTTTTTTTGTGAACTCTTCACTTTTGGCATGAATTCAACATCCTTGCTCTTAAGGATGAGTTTCTTCAATCCATTAGTTATTGAAGAGTTTTAATACTCTAATTTAGATTGAGCCATGTGGACTCTTTTTTTTCTAGCAAACTTGAGCGAAGAGTTAAGATAAGATTTTACAAGCGGGTTAGGAATATCTAACATTAGTAAGGTTGACCAATACAACATGTCAATTGAACTTCTTTAGTCTATGAATACTTTTCTTACTTAATAATTGGAAAAATGACAGTGACCATATGATTGGGTTGTCTTGCATTGAGCCATTATTGCAAAAGTTGTTGTTGATGAATGTGATATGAGGAAAAAATCTTGATAGAAATAGGTTAATTGTATGTACATTTAAGAGGTGTATCTTTCTCATTGAATTTGACACTAGTAAAAAATTGAGTTTTACAACGCGCATTATGCCACGGTTCACCAGAAACCGCAGCATAATACTGCGCGATGACATTTTTGAAAATAAATCGAACTTATAGGCCGCGGTTCAGAGGGGAACCACGACCTATTCCCCAGTCAACTTTCTGCGTTTGACGCCACGTCAGAAACACAATAAATTGTTGGGGGAATAGGCCGCGGTTGCTTTGAGAACTGCGACCTATTCCCCTACCAATTTACTATAGGCGCTGACATGGCGGGCAATTTCAGAAGTTGCAAGGGGAATAGGTCGCGGTTGCCCTGTGAACCACGGCTAATTCCTCCTACAACTTCTGACCTTCTCCCTTGGTCAGCCTTGGTCAGCCTCTGTAATAAATTAACAGGGGAATAGGTCGCGGTTCTCAAAGCAACCGCGGCCTATTCCCCTGCCAATTTATTGTAGGGGCTGACATGGTGGGGAATGTCAGAAGGTTGCAGGAGGAATAGGTCGCGGTTGCTCTGAGAACCGCGACCTATTCTCCCTGCCTTCTGACATTCCCAAAAGGCGGTTGAGAAGGCAGTTGGGGGATTCAGAATGTAAGGGAATAGACCGCGGTTGCTCAGAGAACCGCGACCTATTCTTGATCTGAATAAATTTTAAATATTTAAGGGAATAGACCGCGACAAATAGTTTGAAAAAAAAATCAAAAATACCATTTTGATTTATTTTTTTAAGGAGAATAGGTCGCGATTAAGTGTAGAACCGCGACATATTCCCCTTTATTACCGTAGTTAAGTGTGGAACCGCGACATATTCTCTTGTAGATTAAAAAAATAAAACACATTTGAACAGTATCTCTCCTTCGCGAAAACTGATTCAGAGAGCATTTCTTCCACTGCCGTTGACGACATACGCCCTTTGCTTCCATTTTCAATCGCTTTTCACCGTTTAAACGCAAATTTTTTCAGTGCATTTGCCATTTTCAACGTTGGGGAAGAGTTTTGACCGATCAAAATCGTCAAACTTCCACTTGGAAACCGCCGTGCCATTCCTCTTCGCCGTCCCATTCCTCTCTACCGCGCTCATTCCTCCTCTCCGTGCCCATTCCAGGTATTTCGTTTTTGCTTTCTTCGGCATGATTTTTGTTCGTTTTTGCTAAATACAATTACTATTGTTTTGGTAATCTAGACTTAGAAAATATGTAGACATAGAAAATTTAGACAGAAAATTTAGAGTTATTAGTATTTGCATAATAACAATTATTATTAGAACTATTAGAATTTAATCCTTAATAAAATTCCTAAACATTATACTATTTTGAGTAATCACTAAGTGAAATTACAAGTTTGAATGATATGTATGAAATTGCAAGTTTGATTTTCAGTACCTTATCTTTTTATGTAATATTTAGGAATGAATCGAAATTGGATTAATTTACCACGCATTAGTGCTGAGTACGAGAGAGGGGTAGAGGAATTTATACAATTTGCACAACGTAATGAGGGTACAAGTGATGATGAAGTGAAATTTAGATGTCCTTGTGTGAACTGTTTGAATGGGAGAAAGTTGAACACAACCAAAATTAGAGAACATCTTATATGTGATGGTTTCCTAAGATGCTATACAACATGGATATGACACGGCGAATAAATGCACTTTTCGACTGACTCCCAAACTGAAAATATTATTGATTCCACTATGGAAGAAGATCGAACGGATGAAGACAAATTAGAGGACATGATCCGCGATGTTGGCGCAGAAAATTTTGCCAAAGCTCATGTATATGAGACGATGTCGACTAATGCGGAAACACCTTTGTATGTCTCCCAAGCTGCTTTGAAAGTAGTTTGGTACCTTCCAATAGTGCCCAGACTTAAGCGTTTGTTTGCGAATCCCAAAGATGCTAAAAACCTTAGATGGCATGCAGATGAGAGAAAAATTGACGGACTGCTTCGTCATCCAACTGATTCAAAGCAATGGAAAAATATTGATCAACAATTCTCCCAATTTGGTAAAGAGTGTAGAAATCTTAGGCTTGGTTTAGCCAATTGTCGCAACCGGGATCGCGACGGGACGACGAACCGAAAAACAAACGGTTTTAAGAAAAGATTTTGGGAGTCGCCACCATAATTTATTATGGAAAAACTATGGAAAAACCCTAAGTAAAAGCACGGTCTACGAAAAAGAGATTTTCAAGTTCGGGAATCGGTTACACGTAAGGAAGGTATTAACACCCTAGCGTGCCTACCCAAAGGCAATACCTTTAATTAAATATATAAAATTAATGTGGTTTTCCAAAATATTTAAATTTCCCCAAAAATATAAGTAAAATAGAATAAAAGAAATTATTAGGAAACAAAAAAAATATTTTTTGTTTTATGAACCCGACAAGGATTGACCTTGGTCCTACGTATATCGATTAATGGACAATCAGGGATCATGTAGTTCTTTATCTAGAAAAATGTTTGTGAGTTTGTTTAAAAATTATTATGGATTGTTTGACATTTTTCGAAAAGTGAAAAGGTTTAGTTTAACAAAATTGACCTTTTGGTTTTAAATATTTTGTGTATTTTTTTGTGTTAAAAAAAATGGTGGAAAAAGAAGAAAAGAAACTGGCCATAGGCCGACGCGCACTTATATTTAAAAATTCGTGATTTTAAGAAAACATTGTCTGTGTGTAAAAAGAAAAAAATCTTTGGAAGAAAACTTTAAAGTATAATAACAGGAGAAGAATAGGAGTGTAGAGATGACATACCTTTTTAGCTTCTGGAATTCTCTTAGTGCTTCCTCAGTGATTGCTGTTCACAGAACCCTTATGTGTGAGAATATATTTTTTCTCTATACTCTCTCCTTCAATATCTAATATCACTAAGTGTTTTCCTCTATTTTTTCCCGGTCCTTTTTCCTTTCACAAAGTGTGTATTTATAGGCACATATTGTAATATTATGACAATCTTGTCTTAATTGAGAATAATTGACGATGGACAAAATAGGGAAAGAAATGGTCTTGATTGCAAGAAAAAATAAATCAAATAATATTCAGGACTGTGATTGTAATTATTGTCAAACAATATAATTCAAATTATTACCATATTAAACTAATATTTCAAAAACATTCTAATGTGATGTGTCCTACATTAAGGAAGATTATTTTATTATTTTCTTTTTCCTTTTTTTCTTTACACACCATTAATTATTATTCTCTTATTATTAAATTTTGATTATTTACTTCCCCGGACGAAATTGAGTGTTGACACCACTAATGGAATGAACCCATTTGGTAATCTGAGTACCAATCACAGTTGTTGGCCAGTTATACTGATAATTTACAACTTATCTTCTGCATTATGCATGAAGAATAAGTACATGATGTTTTCTATGATGATATCTAGTCCAAAGTAGCCTGTAAATGACATAGATGTTTATCTAAGCCCACTAGTTGAAGACTTGAAGTTTTTGTGGGTTGATGGGGTTGAAATATTTGATGCATTCGCTTCTGAAACTTTTGTTATGCGTGCAATGTTATTTTGCACCATTAATGAATTTCCAGCTTATGGTAATTTGTCAAGATATAGTGTCAAGGGTCATAAAGCATGTCCTATCTGTGAAGAAAACATTGTAGCTCATCAATTGAAACACGGAAGAAAGACAGTGTATCTGCGTCATCGGAGATTTATAAAACGTAATCATCCATATCGAAGGTTAAAAAAAAGCATTTAATGGATATCAAGAGAGGGATGAAGCACCAAATCCACTTACTGGCCTTTAAATTCTTGAAAAAGTTAATAAAATACATCATGTATTTGGGAAAACATCCAAGAAGTCATCTGTAACGACCCATTGGAAGAAGAAATCAATATTCTTTGATCTTCCATACAGGTCAAAGTTAGATGTTAGACATTGCATAGATGTGATGCATGTAGAGAAGAATGTGTGTGATAGCTTGATTGGTACACTACTTAACATTCAGGGAAAGACAAAAGATGGAGTGAATGCTCGTTTGGATTTGGTTGACATGAATATCCGAGAAGAGTTGACACCCAAGGAGATTGGTAAACGTACTTATTTTTCCCCTGGATGTTACACAATGTCTAGACAAGAGAAGATAATTTAAAAAGTATCAAAGTACCACAAGGATACTCTTCAAAAATGAAGAGTTTAGTGTCGATGCAGGACTTGTTCATTTGGTTAGAGAAACCAAGTTGTGCGGACCGGTATACTTAAGATGGATGTATCCTATTGAGTGTTATATGAAGATTTTGAAAGGGTATGTTAAAAATCCATATCGTCCTGAAGGTTCAATGATTGAAAGGTATATTGCTGAAGAAAGTATCGATTTTTGTTCAGATTACATGACATCAACGAATCCAATAGGAGTTCCTCACACATCATGGTTGAATAAATTTTCTACAAGTAAAAGCATCTGAGGTGTGAATGTGGTGACAAAGATCGTGAAGAATTGTTGCAAGCACATCTTTATATATTGAACAACACAGATGAGGTGATCCCTTTTTTGGAAGCACACAAAGCCATTGTTAAGAATAAAAATCCAAGACAATCAGAGAAATGACAGTTGATGGAGCATAATAAAACATTTATGTCTTGGTTCAAATCTGAAATTGACAAAGAGCCACATTCTTCTCAAACTTTATTGTGGCTTGCAAATGGTTTAAAGTTTGATGTCGTATGTTGTACATGTTATGAAGTCAATAATTGCACATTCTATACGAAGACTTTGGATGATAAAAACACAGTACAAAATAGTGGAGTCGGTTTAGAAGTTGAGTCGCTTTAATTTTCCACATCAAAAGATCAATCTCCTGTACTTGGATCAATGAGATATTATGGTATAATAGAAGAGATATGAGAGGTTGATTACACCAAGTTTTTTGTTCCATTGTTCAAATGTAAGTGGTTTGACATTAAGAGTGGTGTGAAAATAGATGAATCGGGTATGACACTAGTTGATTTTTGAAAGGTGGGTTACCAAGACGAACCGTTTATCATGGTACATCAAGAATCTCAAGTTTTTTATGTCAAAGATCCTGCGTCTGACCATTGGTATGTCGCTCTTCAAGGAAAAAACAAATTGAAGTTAACGAAGACAGTCTGATTAATATTCATATTGCTGACAACCATTCATTTCAAACTACAACAAATTTGGATGACCAATCTCTAGTTGACGATGATGTACATGCATTTCAGTCAGATCATGATGAGGAAATATACATATGATGAATCTATATTTTTATGTATGAATTTCCAATTTCTGTATAAGTATTTTATTAATATCACATAAGTTTTTAATTAATATTTCCTATGATCAATATTACATGTTTTGTTAAATTATATGATATTACATAAGTCTTTTATTAATATTTCATATTGTTATTTATTTTGGCAAATATATGGTTGATCATCCACATTCTTCAGGGGATGAGGCTCCCCCTTCCAGATCCACTAGAGAACCCACCAGGATGAAACAACTTTTGATAAAAAAGAATAGTGGTGAAAGAACACCGGTAAATGTTAACGTGATCACGAGTGTGACAACTGACCCCGATGTTGATGACATCCGATTATACCTTGAGTAGTGACACGTGAGAATATTAGTATTCTTACTCCATCTTTTGACCATGTGTCTGAGGTTGATCGGAACATTATATGGAACGATATATTGGTAAGTTAGTTAATATCATTTGAATTACAGTTTGTTTATATTGATAATTTTGTACTGATACAACTTTATTATGTTTATTTCAGCTAACATTTGACATTCCAAATGTCGCAACACTTAGAAATAAGTGTTTATCAACTGTTGCTGAAAACTTCAGAAATTTTAAAAGTAAGTTGACCTCAAGATATATTTTTGGAAGCCATAAAAAGAAGTCTCCATGTACTACATATAAGTCCATTGATAAGGAGACTTGACGGCTCTTTGTACAGAGTCGGACATCAGAGGAATGACAGATTAGTATAGTTGATATTATTCAATTCCTCATTAACAAATATATATCATATGAACTAATTAATTAAACATATGTGATAAGCAATTAAAAGCAAAGCACAAGAAACAAGTGCTCAAAACAAAAACCTCCACCTATTATCTCGTGGTGGGTATAGGAAGCTTGAGGAGAAAACCCTCAAGCAAAAGGCAGATGCTAGACCACCATCTGAGGGTGGTAGCCCCCAGCCTCCTTCTCCACCTTCTCGGCATGAGAAATGGAAGTTGGCTCGTATGAAACCATCGGACATCTACTCTTCTGACACTGCACGGGAAATCTCTGAAAGAATTGTAAGTTATCACTGTTCCTAAAATAATAATAATTTCATTATGCATACTACATCGAACTTTTTAAAGAATAATGGTGTTTTGTAATGTTACAGGACTCCTTGGTTGAGCAGAGCTCCAAGGTCAATTCATTCTAGAGGGTCGCCAAGATATTCTTACCGCTACAATTGGACGATCTGAGCACCCTGGACATGTACGTGCTGCTGGAACTAGAGTAGGCTAGGAATTCAAGATTATTTTGGGATCTCTTCTCGTCAAACTCCATATGCATACACCGAAGCACAACAACAAAAACTGACACAAGAGATCACAAAAAAGCTTCGAGCGGACCTCAGGGAGGAGTTTAGGACAGAGCTTTGGACAAAGCTCAGGGATGAATTGTATAATGAGATCTACGCCATGTTCCAACAGCAGTTTGAGAGCTGTGGCATGCGCCCGATGCCATCTCTTGTACAGGAACAGGAACATGTTGTGCCTCCCACAGGTAAAATTAATAAACATTTATGTGCAATTATTTCTATCTTTTGTATAATCTAACATTTACTCTGACAAGGAGAAGTGGGAAAGGAAGTTGTTCAGCACCAGTCGTCCTAGGGGATGACATGAACGATGCTAGTCCATGTCTGTTATACATTTTAGACGATACTAAGACGGTGTTGGTAGCTTGTGGAACAATGTTTAAGGCAACGACTGTTGTTCACGGTATGGAGCTATTAGAGGATGAGGTGAAGGTCTTAGTAGACGAAATTATCATACCATATGCCTTAGTTCCTCTGCCTACAAATGAGATTTTCATTGTGGAACATGCATTCCAGTCTTTTATCGCTTGACCTAAACAATTGGTTGGTTCAGTTTCTGACCCCCCGGTATGGAATTCTACTTTACACTTCTCAATTTTAAAGTTTACATGTTATTGATGTCAAAAGTTATCTTATTTTTCCATGTAACAATAGACGCATGCGCAGGAGAAGATTCCTCTATCTAAGGATGATCCTCTTAGTTCATTGTAGCTACTTGCTGACATCCTTGAAAATAAGCCTTTGGAGGTTGAATGTGATGCTAATGTATTTGGGAGAGGCTTTGAGGTCCCATTATACCTCCATGGCCAAGATGTTAGAGAGCCTGCGTCGGGAACAGAAGAGTTCAATATTACATTAGTTTAACTATGGATGATGTAAGTCTATGAGCAATTATTTATATAAAATTGATTTATATATCAAGTATACTTATATCAATGTTAATTTTTGATTTCAGGTATATGTT
Organism: Vigna radiata var. radiata; assembly: GCF_000741045.1. Taxonomy (NCBI): domain Eukaryota; kingdom Viridiplantae; phylum Streptophyta; class Magnoliopsida; order Fabales; family Fabaceae; genus Vigna; species Vigna radiata. The sequence continues at coordinate 2,932,777 of NC_028354.1, forward strand.
TGGGATCAGTAACAAATTGGGGTATTCTGATGATTATGGGTTCATTGATCCCCAATCCATTCACAAAGCAGGAGATTTTGATGAGATCACAACACATCTCACAAGAAGATTTGCAAGCGGCAAGAAAATATATTTTTTGCCTTATATATCTGGGTAAGTGAACTTTGTTAATATAATAAAGTTCCATATGTGATTTTAATATCTAATAATTAAGTTATTATGAATTTCAGGAGCCATTCGCAGCTTCTTGTTATTTCTATACACGAGGGTTATGCTTTGTGGTTCTGCTCATTGCACGAGTCTCCTCCTACACATCTCAAACAAGTAATTGATTGGTAAGAACCTCAATGTTTGGACTTTATTTGTTATATAAATGAATGCTAAAACGTTTTTTTATATATATAGTTCTATTCCAGCAAATATGATGATGGTTGGGAGATTAATTGCTAACAGTAGAAAGCTTGCATGAATTTCTCTCAAGGTTTGACATATGCTAAAGCCATACTTTCTTATAGTTGTTTTGTTTTAATGTTTTTCACTAACTATTTACAACGGTGATGATATATTGTAGTGTAACAGACAGAAGGGGTCATATGAGTGTGGATACTTTGTAATGTATTGGACGACCCACATTGTTCGTTCCCATATCACAAGAGGTTGGGAAATGGTAATTTTTAAATTTAACAAAGTTTAATTTTCTCCAACATTTGGAATTCATATGCACTAATTAATATCAATTGTCTCTTGTAGAGATTCAAGACTACTACAACAATTCTTGAGAAGCCATTATCATTTACGAGGAAAGCTGTTGTAAAGTATATAGTTAGATTATATAATAGTTCTTAGTTACTAGATTTAAAATACATTTGAACATGTTGATTTATAGTTATTAGACTTTGTACTTTATGTGATGTAAACATTGATTATTGTGTTGAATCTGTGTGGATTGTGATTGTTTGATATGCAGGTCCATTTTTGTGGTAGTAGATATCACAAAAACAGACCTGCCATTAAAAAAAATTCCAGGATAATAGGTCGCGGTTGTGACCACAATCGCGGTAGAAAGTTGGTCAATTTTTTTTTTAAAAAAAGGGTTTTGGCTGCGGTTGTAGCACGAACTGCGGTCATTTTCCCAGCTTTTTACCGTGGTTCGAACCGTGGCCTAATGCTAAACGTTTTTTTTTTTAAAAAGGGGGGGTTTTGGTCGCGGTTCATGGGGGAACCGCCGTTATTTCCGCAAAGTTTTTACCGCGGCCTAAAGTCCCAGACTTTTTACTACGCCTGTATAAGCCACAGTTTGAAAACCGCGACGTATACTAAAAAACAACTGTGGTCGTTTCCCTGCGCTGCACTAGTGTGAACTCCCATAATTGATAAATCTTTCAACAATTGAATTAATGGTGTCTCAAATGTCTTGAAAATTTTGTTGCACCAGATTAACATGTTGGTTCTCTTCTTCATCTTGATTAGGAACTTTATTTTTTCATTTTATTGGTTTTCTCGTCCTTGACCTTGGTAAACTCCATGATTTTTTGCCACGACATTCTTTTCAAACGAAGCTTTATGTATTATTAGCTCTTAAGAGTTTAAATCAACTTCTTCTTCTTTTGGTGAACTCTCCATTTTTGGAATGAATTCAACATCCTTGCGCTATTCTTAAGGATGAGTTTCTTCAATCAATTTTGGAAAGTTTTAGTACTTCAATTTGGATTGAACCATGTGGACCTTTTTTCTAGCAAACTTCACTAGAGGATTAAGATAAGATTTTACAAACACGTTAATCAAGAATATCCAACATTAGAAAGGTTGACCAATACAATATGTTGATCAAAATTCTTTAGTCTATAAATACTTTTCTCATTGAACAATGGGTGATCATGGCAATGGACATGATTATATCATCTTGCTTGAAAATTTTGTTTGTGAACATGATATGAGGAAGATATCTTGATAAAAATAGGTCAATTATACGTATATTTAAAAGGTATCTCTTTATCATTGAATTTGGACTTCTACCACCAAGAAATCTTTCGACAATTGTATTGATGGTGTCTTTGATGTCTTGAAGATTTTGTTGAACCTAATTAACATGTTGGTTTCTTCTTGGTTTTGATTAGAAATTTGATTGCTCCCATTTTCATTTTATTAGTTTTCTCATTCTTGACCTTGGTAAATTCTATAATTATTTAGTACGACCTTCTTTTTAGGTGGAACTTTATATATTATTAGGACTCCCTCCAATTTTCTTTTTTTACATAAATAAAAATTAGTATATAAATAAAAGTATTTATTATATAATGTTACCAAATTTATATTTTTATCCCTTCAAATTTGTATAATTTTATAAAAGAAAACTTTTACAACCTCAATATACATTTTAAACATTTCATTCTCTTTGAACCTAGTCTTACCTGCTTATTTGTACAAGGTGAAAGAAAGAATAAAAAACATATGAGTTCATCAATTATATCTTGAACCCTTGTGCATTATTCAGTCGTTTGTCTAATGTTCTAATGAAATTTATATCTCCTGACATATGGGAAGTGAGAGATGGTGGTAGAGGCAACAACTCAAAGTTAAAAAAGCTTCTTACATAATCACATCCTTGTTAACATACATTGAAAGGATATATATATATATATATATATATATATATATATATATATATATATATATATATATATATATATATATATATATATATATATATATCGTGTCTTTCCATGTATATATCAACCTTTTTTATTCTAATTTTATGATGTGAAAGAGAACAATAAAAATAATTGTTTTCAAAACTTGTTTATGTATTTTAGAATATTGGTTAACAAGTTCTTTAAGAAAAAAATCTTACCGAATAAAATTTTACTTATTCTTATAATAGATTTTCTAATAAATTATTAATATGATTAAAAATAAAATGAAGGTGGTAACAAAATACAATGTAACAATTTAACCAACCTTATCATGTCGAAAACTGTTAAAAAAATACTACATGTGCTCATTATGATGGCAAAATAATAATAATAATAGAAATAATAATGAGAAAATAAAAACTCATGATTAAAATTATGGATTGTATATAGCCCATATGATAATTCAATCCAAACTTTTTTATGTGGCCATAAGAACACGACTCGACTGCAATTATGAAATGCACTTGAATCGATCATTTGAGAGAGGACAAGGTCTGAAATTTTGTTTCATTGGAGGCATAAACAAAATTAATGATGAGATGTATTTATAGTAACATGTGGTGTTGAGTTTGAAAGTTAAAGAAAATATGATATATATATATATATATATATATATATATATATATATATNATATATATATATATATATATATATATATATATATATATATATATATATATATATATATATATATATATATGGAGATGGAACAAGGTTTGAATGGGTGAAGAAGAAGATGAAGAAAAAGAAAAGGAAAAGGTGTATATAAGGACCCTTCAATGGTAGGGCATAAACATTGAAAGCTATGTGTCTCTCCTCCAATGCCCTCAAAGTTGGATAAGTTTGACAAAAGGGTCATGAAAAAATTGAATTTTTATTTTTATTTTTTTGAACTTTAAGATATCCAGAAATAAAGTCAATCACAGTGTTGAAATGATGTCAGAATTCCACCCACCAAAATTACTTTACCTTATTATGAATATTTGCCTTTATGTTTGGTTTTCTATCAAATCAAATCTATGAAAGACCTTCTAACAAATTCTGCCCTTTTATTTTGTCGGCAACAATCTATTATGTGTAAGTCTCCAAAACATCATAATTTCTTCTGCAAAAAGAAAACCCGTAAAAAGGCTTAATTAATTTTATAAGAGATTAGCAAAATAATATATTGATTGGAAATTTATTTTTTTGCATATCTATGTAGCCTATTTGTTTTCAATTGTTTGGAAAATGTTCTATTTGAATGTATATTGAGGGATTAGGGTTCACTCTTGCCAATAAAGTAAAGGAACAACATAAATATTCATACACACCCAACAATATAAAACACATGTAGGAAAGGACATATATGTAAAACATTTTTTTAACAACTATTATTATAAATGACTAAGACAAAGGCTTCTTAGCAATTTAATTTTTGAGTCCCTACACGAATACTTTTTTATAACTTTCCTTTTAATTGCATTTTATATCACTCTTGTGATATTTAAATGGTTATAATAAGTGATGACATTATTTTTAAATTATGACTCGTCCTTGAAAAATAAAAGGAACAAGAATAATTAGGTTATTACACTTTTCATCAATTGAAAAATCAGGTGGCTAGAAATTGCTAAAATTTAACATACCCTAGAGTTTGGTGTCAAAAAAATCAAAATCAAATTTTAATTTTTGGTTAAATTTTGGTTCTTGAACATTGTTTTTTATTTTCAATTTATATAATTTTGATCATTGGGACGGTAAATTTTGATTGAATGTACCTTAATTTTAGCCCCATTTTAGGGGAATTTTAGTTCCTATTGAAACACTCCTAATATTTTTTTGTCTCTCTTCTATGCACACTTCTTCTAGATGTCTATTTCACTTGCCAACACTCACTTTCCATAGGTAATGTTGAATTTGGTAGGCTACATTTACCCATTAAACCACTCAAAATCACCAATCCAAACCCAAATGGTCTCCCACTCTTGTACCATAATTTTCTCTAAATTTCTATTATTGATCATAAAAAAATATAACACTGATAAAATACGAATATAATATAGATTTTATTCAATGTAAGACTTAAACTCACCTGTATAACAATAATAACAATTGTGTCATTATCTATAAGTAGTCATTATCACTTTGATCACTACTAAAATATTTATAACAACAATGTTTAATACATAACATAAATTTTTTTTCATAAAAATTTCAGCAATTTAAGACGAGAGCATGAGGGCATTCTAATTAAGTTGTAGCTGAGATTGTCTTAACTGCAGAATCAAAATGCAGTAACCATTATGCAGATGATGCAAGTTGAAAAGCAAAGACTGAATTTTTGCCTTATATGATATGAGTTGGTTAGGTTTCTTGTAATTTGGATTTGGCCTTCATGTGCCTATTTTAAGAAAGTAGCCTGCAAGAACTGACTAACACAGTTAATGTAATCTTAGTATGGTTTGATTCTGTGAGTCCAGTTCATTAGAGTTCAGATTGTATGAATAATTAATCTTTTATTCATTTGGATTTTGAATTTATTAGAAAGGGAAAACACAATATGCCAACTTGTCATAAATCTGGACAATAATCTCTAATCAGTATTTATTTTTCTTTTTAATTCATTACTATTTAGAAAATGTATTTATTTATCATTAATTGTATTTTTTTTGTTATACATAATTAAAAGATATTTTAATAAAACTTTTGTGTATAAATGCTTTTCATAAATTTAATATACTATGAATTGGATCCAATTAATGACATACCTAACTTTCATCCATGAATTGGATTCTTGTGAAATGTCCTTTCTATCCATCATTTGCATCTATAAAAAATGTTTGGGCAGACTTATACGAATAATGACTAAATGTTAAAAATAAAAAAACATTAATAATGACCTTATGTCACTAAATTGGAATACATTTTGTTATCCTAATTTAGTTTAATTTAATTTCATCAATTTTATAAAATGGTTTTGAGGAAAAAAAAATTGAAATAGGTACCTGCTATCTCAGGTTAGAGGATTAGGCCAAAATTATGTGATGAGCCGAGCCACGTAATGTCGGCCCAATAGAAATTGGCCCGATTAATTTAAGGGTTTTTTCCTGCACTTCCATGAATTTTATTGCATTTTCTTTTTTTTTTGTACTATCCTCGTTTTTTTATTATTAGATTTATTGTTTTTATTTATTTGAAGAATTTCATCCTGCGCTATTCAAATTGTGCAATTTTAATTATTTCTTTAACTGGATTTGTGGTGTTTAACAAAATAAAATAAAATAAAAATATGTCAATAGAAAAACTTATTATGTTGATGCATATGAGTCTTACATGGAGCTTTTCTTAATTATTGAATGTTTTTACCGTATAAGTTCAAATTATGTAACAAAAATAATGAAATTTGTACTGTAAGGAGGGAGACGGACGGTCTTAGGGATAGTCGAGGCGACCGCCGCGCTAAAACCCGAGGAAACACATGGTGAAGCCCGGTCTTAACGGCGGGACTAACCTTTGTTTATCACAAAAACTTTGAAGAATTCACATGAAGTCCTATCAGCACGAGTTAGCACCGCATTTTCCATGCTCAATGTTCTTCGAAATCCTGAGAGACGAAACGTATATGACCTAGGCGGTGAGCCTCAAGTCGCCGTACGGACGGACCGGTAACCAAGCAAGCAATGTCGGGAGTCAGGATACCACAGTACGACGCTGTCATGTCCGCATGACTGTCAATAATCATAGCCGGTCACAAACGCGCCCATAAGAAAAACCTTGAAAAATTCATC
>NC_028354.1:2939875-2948819 GCF_000741045.1 Vigna radiata var. radiata
AGAAAAGATTGACCACTGACTTGAGCGTCGGAGTGCCATTGGCAGGTACCCGACCGACCTTGACGCAGGAGGACAATCGGACTAGAGTTGGATCAGGGGAGGACCGGACGGTTCGAAGCGGGAAATTGTGCAGGAAAGCTTGGACAAAATCCCGACCGGAACATTTTGGCGCCCACCGTGGGGCCTGAGGATTGTAACCAATGGTGACCACAAGAAACGCTAGTGTAGAGGAGCAGTCTGAGATGTAGCGGGCGATGGAGCAGCGAATGGAGGAGATGCAACATAAGCATGAGGAAGAGATGGCGACGGTTAGGGCCGATTGTATGGCCCAGATAGCCAAGGCCAAGAGTGGAGGAGTCGGAGGTGAAGAAGGTAATAACGAGGACAGACAAGATCGTACGATGATGGGGGTGTTGGAGGAGGAAAAGGCAAAGCATAGTAGTGCCCGGACGGACGGAAAAGGGAAAAAAGGTAAGGAGGATAAGGGGGACAAGGGGGACAGTCACATGTTGGTGAAGGTAGAAGGGCCTACGGTCCCGGTGCCCTTCATCAGGGAAATTATGGAAGTACATATTTCGGAACAATTCGTTCCCCCTCAGTTTAAGATGTATGACGGATCGACAAACCCTTCCGCCTACGTCAAATCTTTCATCAACGCTATGACATTCCGAACAGGCTGCGACGCCATCTGGTGTCGAGCTTTCTCTTTATCTCTAGAAGGAGAAGCTTTGGATTGGTTCAATACACTCCCCAGCAATTCCATCGCGAATTTCAAAAGTCTGGGCGAGATATTCAAGAAACAGTTTGTTGCTTGTAACATGGAGGAAGTGACGGTCGTGGATTTAATGAACTTGAAACAAGGAAAGGAGGAATCTCTGAAATCTTTCATGGATTGGTATCAGAAAACGGTTCGGAAGGTCAAAGGCCTCAGCTTGGAATTGGCCTTGCAATATGTAATGCCCGCTTTGAGACCGGGGCCCTTTAAGGACAGCATATGCCGGAACCCACCTCAAACCATGGAGGAGTTGCGGCAACGGGCAGCGGATGAAGCACGGGTGGAAAACATGAAGCAGAATTACCGAAGAGAACAACAGGAGGCCAAGGCAGATAAGAATGACAGCAGAAAGGCCGAAGGTCAAGGAAATAGACCGCTAGGACCGAGATTGAGGGAAGGGCCAAGAGGCCCGAGGTTCCCACAATATACCCCCCTCAATGCTCCCCGAGCCCGAATACTCCAGGAAGCATTGAGTACCCAGATTTTACCGGCCCCTGCTAAACGTCCGACTCCATCGGGTGCGGATATGAGCAAGCGTTGCATGTACCATCAGAACTCCGGGCACGATACCGAAGATTGCGTAACTCTGAAAGATAAGATAGAAGAGTTGATTCATATGGGGCGATTGCAGCAATATGTGAAGAGAGAGGACGTCCGGGAGTGAGAGGAACCGCCCAGGAGAGAACACTCTTATGTGTGGCCAGCTAGCCTTCCCAGGAATCTCAGAAGAGAGACGAACTACCAAACTTATAACCGTGCGCCTAGAGACGAGGAGAGACGGACGGATCGGAGGGACAGGAGTCGTAGCAGAGACGCGCCAAGGGGGCCTTTGAGGGGGATGATTAATACCATCTTTGGAGGTTTCGCCGGAGGTGGATCCACCTCGCCTTCCAGAAAAAGAAGCATCCGGATGTTAAGGTCCATACATGCCGTGGACGTCCCAAAGAGGACGATGTCGCCTATCACTTTTTCGGATGAAGATTTCCACGCCCCAGATCCCGACCAAGATGATCCGATGGTCATCAATATTGAGATAGCTCGCTATGGGGTTAGTAGAGTACTGGTGGATTAGGGAAGTTGGGTCAACATCTTGTACTAGAAGACTTTCCTCCAGATGGACATCTCAGAAGACCTCATCGTCCCTTACAATGAGCAGATAGTGGGATTTGCCGGAGAGCGAGTGGACACGAAGGGATATATTGACTTGCACACCCGCTTGGGGACGGGATGAGAGAGCGAGGAGATGAAGGTGAGATTCCTACTCGTAGAAGCGGACACCTCTTATAATGTCCTGTTGGGACGCCCATGCCTCAATGCTTTTGGTGCGATCGTATCCACCCCGCACTTGACCATGAAGTACCCTACCCGGCGGGGAACCATATGCACGGTGCGAGCTAATCAAAAAACAGCGAGAGAATGTTATGCGGCCGGATTGCGCATATACCCGAAGGAGGCAAAGAGGAGGGTGAGCCGGTCTGAGGTCGCTTTGGCCGACCTTGACCCGAGAACTAATACAGACGATCGGCTGGAACTGGTGGGAGAAACTCAACCTATCCTGATAGGGAGCAGTACCGACCAAACCACTTCCATAGCAAGGGGATTACCAGATAAAATTAAGAAGGAGTTGCGGACTATGCTGTGGAAGAACAGAGACTTATTCGCCTGGACGGCAGCAGATATGTCGGGCATACATCCGTCCGTTATGGCCCACAGGCTGTCATTGTACAAGGAAGCTCGACCAGTATCGCAGAAGAAAAGGAAGATGGGAGACGAGAAACGGAGGGCGGTAGAGAGCGAGGTACGAAAGCTGAAAGAAGCGGGCTTCGTCAAGGAGGTTACTTATACCACTTGGTTGGCCAACGTGGTAATGGTGAAAAAGGCCAACGGGAAATGACGGATGTGTACCGATTATACTGACTTGAATAAGGCGTGTCCCAAAGATTCCTACCTTTTGCCAAGTATAGACGCATTGGTAGACGGAGCCTCCGGTCACAAGATACTGAGTTTCTTGGATGCCTACTCGGGATATAATCAGATTCCGATGCACATACCAGATCGAGAGAAAACTGCTTTTATGACTGACCGGGCCAATTACTGTTACGAAGTGATGCCGTTCGGTCTGAAAAATGCCGGAGCTACTTATCAAAGGCTGATGGATAGGGTTTTCACAAAACAGATCGGGTGTTGCATGGACGTTTACATCGACGATATGGTGGTCCGGTCGCCAGATGAAAAAAGTCACTTGCGAGACTTAGAAGAGGTCTTCGAGCAGGTACGGAGATACGAAATGAGATTAAACCCGGCGAAATGTACTTTTGGGGTATCCGGAGGAAAGTTTCTCGGATTCATGTTAACTTCTAGAGGCATTGAGGCTAACCCGGACAAATGCGAAGCCATTTTAAAAATGCCAAACCCAACAACTCTAAAAGACATTCAGAGGTTGATCGGACGTCTAACGGCTTTGTCCAGATTCATCCCTAAACTAGTAGAGCGGGCAAGGCCGATCATGAAGAAAATGAAGAAGGAGGCCGCCAGCAAGTGGGACGTCGAGTGCGATCAGGCTTTCGCCCAAGTAAAAGAAATCTTGATGAACCCGCCGGTGATGAACCGACCGGACAAGGGATCAGAGCTACACGTATACTTAGGAGTTTCGAACACTACCATAAGCGTCGCCCTTGTACAGGAAAACCCATCCCCGAAGCTCGTGTACTTCGTCAGCCGAACGCTGCAGGACGCTGAGACAAGGTACCGCCAGGTGGAGAAGGTCGCGCTGGCATTGCTCCAGCCGCGCGGCGGTTAAGACCGTACTTCCTGATCCATCAGGTAGTAGTCCGGACCAACCATCCGATCTCAAAGGTGTTGAGGAAACCCGATTTGGCCGGCAGAATGGTAGCATGGGCCGTGGAGTTATCTGAATTCGGAATGCGTTATGAGCCTAGGGGCTCCATAAAAGGCCAACATTTGGCGAACTTCGCAGCGGAGTTGCCGCCAATAGAAGACGACCTTTGGAACAAAAATGTGGACGGAGCTTCCGGAAGGAATGTTAGTGGTGCGGGAATCGTCCTGGAAGGGCCGAACGACTTCCTCTTGGAACATTCCCTGTTGTTCAAGTTCAAAACTTCCAATAACCAGGCGGAATACGAGGCACTGGTAGCTGGCCTGGAGCTAGCCAAGGACATGGGGGCCAAAAAGGTGGTCTGCCGAACAGATTCACAATTAGTGGTCGGACAGATGAATGGGGAATTCCAAGTGAAAGAGGATCACCTCTCTAGATACTTCCATAAAGCATCCGCCCTGATCGCCGAATTCGAGAAGGCGGATATCCAGCATATTCCCCGGGAGCAGAATGTCAGGGCCGACCTCCTGTCCAAACTCTGCTCCGGCAAGGACAAAGGGCAATTGACGACGGTAATCAGGCAGGTCCTTCTTCAACCGTCCGTCGAATGCCACACAATTACTACGGACGCTGCCGATTGGCAGGGGAGATAATGGGGCTGATGAAAAAGCAAGATGACGGAGGTGCCTTACGGCCGGAAGAAACGAAAAAGATAGCCCGTTTCCTACTTATCGGCGACGACATGTATAGAAGAGGATTCTCCACCCCCTGCTCAAATGTGTGTCCAAAGAAGAAGCACAGTATGTGATGGACGAACTCCATAATGGGATTTGCGGATTCCATTCCAGCCAGAGGACTTTGAAGGCCCGGATACTCTGAGCTGGTTATTATTGGCCCACTATGGAGGAAGACTCCCGCGTCTTCACCAGAAAATGTCTACATTGCCAGGTGCACGCCAGTGATCTCCGGACGCCACCTCACCCTTTGCACTCTATTATCGCCCCATGGCCTTTCTCACAGTGGGGCATGGACATCGTTGGACCTTTCCCGATCGGCCCGGCACAGAAAAAATTCCTTTTGGTGGCAGTCGACTATTTCACCAAGTGGGTAGAAGCCGAGCCCCTGGCAACCATCACGGCCGGTCAAGTCCAAAAATTTTGTTGGAAACTGATTTGTAGGTTCGGTCTCCCAAAAACGATCATCACAGACAACGACAGACAGTTCGTAGACAAGAAATTGAGAGAATTCTACCGGAATTTGGGGATTAAACACGTAACTAGCTCGGTTGAGCATCCTCAAACGAACGGGCAAGTTGAAGCTGTAAACAAAACTATAGTGGCGGAATTGAAGAGAAGACTGGGCGAAAAGAAGGCAGCATGGGTGGAGGAGCTGCCTGAAGTTTTGTGGAGGTACAGATGTACCCTGCATGGGACAACAGGGGAAACCCCTTTTAACCTGACGTATGGTGTAGACGCCATGCTTCCCGTTGAACTGGGAGAACCCTCGTTAAGAAGACAAATTGAGGATATAGCCTTGAACGATCAGGAACTTCGGGTCGAGCTCGACACAGTTGAGGAACGTCGTGACCGGGCGGCATTAAGGGCAGAAGCATGCAAAAGGATGGTGGAAAGGAGGTACAACACGAAAGTCCGCCCACGAGATTTCCAGGAAGGTGACCTCGTATGGCGCAAGACGGGGGAAGCAAGATGAACATCATTGCACGTAAAGCTGGCGGCCAAATGGGAGGGTCCTTTCAGAGTCGTTGCCACCCTAAAAAACGGAGCTCATCGCCTAGCACGACCGGACGGCCAAATGCTCCTCAACACATGGAACACGACCCATGTAATGTTTTATTTCAGCTAAGTTACAATTGTAAATGGTTCAAGCACTTAATGACAATTCCAAAAGGGTCGTTCTAGGCACATTATAGCTTTAAGAATGGGATTCGTCCCAGTGAGGAAAAACGATATCAATTCACTTTAATCGAGTGAGGGGGATCCGTCCCTAAACACGGGATCTGTCCCAAAAAAGGGGATCCGTCCCATTCGACTGGAGGCCGAAAAGGCACTTACCTGCCTTCTCGTGGTCATCACAAAGGGATCCGTCCCACTAAACAACGGCAAGGTGACGAATGGCACCATTGCCTTCCCGAAGCGCATGCGTCCCTTAAAGGCGCGGTTAATAAATAACATGGCTTGCAAATAAAAAGAATTTGAACCGAACGTTTGATATATTGATTATACTTCTCCAAATCAAAATATGAAGTATGGTTTACAAAAAAACTAGTCCATGAGCAGGTCGAATCCCAAACACTAAACATTCCTAAGTGTTTTGAGGTCGACCCTACCCTAAGAAAAACCACTAAACGATTAAAAAGAAAAAACAGATCTAAAACACGGTCAAGCACCGCCCGTTTCCTCCGGGCGACCTTCGTCAACTTCAACGCCATCCTCTCCAGCATCGCCGTTCCCTTCAGCCTGCAGAGTCGCTCGCACCGGACCCATCTCTCCATCGTATACATCCTGATAGAGATCAAATCCGGTGGCCATAGGGTTCACCTTCAGCAAATGGGCCATTTGGCGCAAGGCTTTGTTAAAACCCTCTTCGTGCTCCAGTATGACCGTCGCATCCAGTTGGGCAAACTCTTCCTTGACCTGAGCCAACTCTGCGCCCAATTTCTTTTTCTCTTCTTCGGCAACGAACAGCTCCTGAGTTAACCGGTCGCTTTGTTCGGCTAGCTCATCCCCCCTCTTACCCAGGCGGCGTATCTCGAGCTTATGCTTCTTAACCTCTTCGCCCAAACTTGTCTCACGAGATTGGGCGGCCCCGAGAGCTTTCTTGGAATTGGCCAATTGCAGTCTGGCCTCCTCCAAGTCCGCTTGTAACTTGGCATTTTTCTCGCTACACCCCTCATGATCCTTGGCGAGCGATTCCACCCGGCGACGGAGGGCGGCCGACGACTCTTGTTCTTCGGCCAACTCGCGGAGTAAGTCGCGCCCTTCTCGAACCTTTCCCTTTTCGCGGGCATTCACGACCATCATGACTCCGTGGGCCATCATTCCGATGGTCGCCGCATAAAGTTCTCCTTCGAACAAGGGCTCGATGACCGCCCGTTGTGACGAACTGGCCCGCTCCCGCTCTTGCGATTCTTCCTGGAAGAAGACTTGCCCTCTTCACGAGATTTCCTCTTCCTCTCCAAGGGAACCACCGATTCTGGAGGAGACTCGGAAGATTGCACAGTGATGGGCTGGACTTGTTGAAGTGGCGGTTGGTCGGACACCCGACCCGTAGCGACAACTTCGTGGGGATGCACCTCCACGGTAACCAACTCGGCATGAGGAGTGCCGACTGGAATTTCTAAAGTTGGAGCAGAGCTTGAAGCGACGGACGGACACTTCACTCCTTGCGACCCTACGCTTCCCCGACGACGTTGGGACGAAGCGAGCCATCCGGTTTGACGGGGAACGGGTAGCAACATGTATCCTGAAAGAAAAATAAGAATTTAGACGAGTCAAATCAAGGCATCTAAAATGAAAAATCCGAATAAAAGCATACCAAAAGCTATTTGATCGAAATCCTCGTATTTCAAACAATCGACGAAGCCACGGGCGCTTAGCTGGCGGGGCAGGGTATTTATTGTCCGGACGACATCTTTCTCCGCCGCATTTAGTAACCCGACACCGTATGCCTTTATTTTTCGGGGGGCTTTGGTCCAATAAAAGGGGAACCGAGGCGCGCCATCGAAATCACAAAACTCTGATCGTCCGGACTCCTTAATTATTATCTTGAAGTATCGCTTCTTGAAATTCTTGAACGAATCTGAGAAGGGTTTGAACAGGGTCCGGTCGTGTACCGATGACAATGACACCCATCCTCGTCGCGGAACGAGGCAGACGTTGAAGTAGTGGAGGAATACCCATACCATGGGTGTTATCCCTACAGCGGCACACAAGGATGTAAAAGCTTGAACGGCCGCCCACCCGTTGGGATGTAACTGACTCGGCGCGATGTTCAGTTCCTTCAGGACCGATGACTGAAATTCGGTGAATGGAACCCTCATGTACATCTGATCGAACATGTAAGTGTACATGAAGAAAAAATCCTCCACGTACGACCCCTTCCCGTGAAACACTCGTTCGTTTGGGTGACTGACGCCGAGCCGAAATAAGCGTGCATCTTTCACATCGCGAGCTATGTAGGAGCGTTCGGACCACCAGGATAGGTCTTCGCGAGTCCCAAAGTCCGACGTATACTCGTCCACGTCAGGAGAGGCCTAGCGATACCCCCGGATCCGGGGCCATCCGCCGGCCGGTTCCGCCGACTCGGGATCAACGCGAACTCCACCTTTCAGCAAGAAAATGGCAATGCCATTTGTCAGTCTGTCAGCTTCCGGAGAGGGCGGCATCGCGTCTTCATCCTCCGAATTTGCCTCAAGGAAGGACGACGACACCGAATCTAGAGAGGCAGTCCTCCCTTCCACGCCGACCCCCAAGGGATTTGCTGTCGGCTCGGCTCCCGTGGAACCTCCCCCCACCAAGGCGGCCCCCGACGGACCCGCTGCAAACCTACCCGCACCGCTGGTCGCCTCTACCCCGCCACCACCACCGCAACCCGATGACTCCTCGGATGAATAGACGCTAACCACCGCCATTTATTACCTGAGAGTTGATGAATCAGAGAAATCAAAAGAGAAGGAAGGTGGATAACCTCCCACCATCACCCCTATATATAGAAAAATTTTTGAAAACCACCAAGGCACCATCACCGTCAGATCACCCCACTTTCAATGGCCCAGATGCGAGACGGTTAAGTTCCCAGAGGCTCATCTGCCAATCACGACGCGCCACGTACTTTTCACGCCCAAGACACGATTAGGGAAGCAGAACTGTCACCGTTTAGGATTCGAAACCTTTCGGTCACTACGTGACCTCAGGCTTGGGGGGCTTGTGTACTGGAAGGAGGGAGACGGACGGTCTTAGGGATAGTCGGGGCGACCGCCGCGCCAAAACCCGAGGAAACACGATGATGAAGCCCAGTCTTGACGGCCGGGACTAACCTTTGTTTATTAGAAAAACTTTGAAGAATTCACATGCAGTCTTATCAGCACGAGTTAGCACCACATTTTCCATGCTCAATGTTCTTCGAAATCCTGAGAGACGAAACGTGTATGACCTAGGCGGTGAGCCTCAAGTCGCCGTACGGACAGATCGGTAACCAAGCAAGCCATGTCGGGAGTCGGGATACCACAGTACGACGCTGTCATGTCCGCATGACTGTCAATAATCATAGCCGGTCACAAACGCGCCCATAAGAAAAACCTTGAAAAATTCATC
>NC_028354.1:2949314-2981919 GCF_000741045.1 Vigna radiata var. radiata
GTAGGGAGACACATTGAATGCACATTTATTTCTCTTTCTCTCTCTTTCTCTCTCTATCTCTACCTTTTATTAGAAAAGATTGACCACTGACTTGAACGTCAGAGTGCCATTGGCAGGTACCCGACCGGCCTTGACGTAGGAGGACAATCGGACTGGAGTTGGATCAACGGAGGACCGGACGGTTCGAAGCGGGAAATTGTGCAGGAAAGCTTGGACAAAATCCCGACCGGAACAAAATCAAATAGTAAATTAGATCGAGTTTGACCTATATTTAAAAATTAAAACTTTTGTAACCAAATCCGGTTCAAAGCAACAGTTAACTAGATTAAATTTTGGACTAGAACTTATTTTAACACCTTTAATCATTACACGAGTTTTAAATATATTGCCCAAACAGTGTTTCTCCTTTTATATTAACAGGTGAATCATATTTGTGATAAATTTTATATCTGTGAGAAACCTTCTCAATTAATTTTCTTTTTTATGGTGAAGCTTCATAGCTGATTTGATCATCATGTTTAAAGACATTGATTTCACTAAAAGGGGAATAATTTAAGAAAAATAAAAGGGCAACAAAATATGAAAAGACTGAAAAAAAAAAAGAAATAGAGCTCCCAAATTTAAAAATTTGAAAAGTGATTTCAAAATTACCAAAATAGAGATTGACACAAATGATCTTGATTACGGACCTTAATTGTATTTATGAGGTCCAATTATAACTATTTTTTACATCAATTTTGTATATAAAATTCAACAAACGTACGTGTACACGTACACACACATAGAGATAATATATATATATATATATATATATATATATATATATATTATATAATTGTTTAAGACAAATGAGAACACTATCATTATTTATAATATTTTAAAAGGTAAATTAGATCGGACTTTTTATAATGTCAATTTTTAATTTAATATTGGTTTTAGAGCTAACATACATTAAATGATATCAAACCTAAGGTAATTTGACGTTATTTTTGGTTTGATGTCATTTTAACGTTAATTTGGACGAAATATTTACAAAAATATCATTACACATTTTAAATATTGAATTTTGCTACTAACGACATGGACATGATGTGTTATAAGTTCTTTCTGCACAAGTGTGAAAACATTATGATTAGAAATGTAAAATAATGTAATTCTATAAAATAATATCAATTTACAAAAATTATAAAAACCATAGGTGGATCTATATATCAAAGATATTCAACAAGTGACATATTAATTAATCCCTTTTGAAACACTCATATTAAATAAGTTATTCCAAATACTAACATCTAATCTAGTACACAAGACTTAAATTGATAAACAAACATAACATAATGAATCTAGGTAAGTTCATTACAACTCAAACCACACATCTACACATGTCACAATGTTGCTAAAATCTTTTATCTAGTATTGTAATATCTCCTAAATAATGAACAAATTCGATCAGTTTTTAAAAGTATTAGGCAAATATTTTTTGTTGATAATTTTAGATATAGTTAAAATAATTATCATATAAAATATCTAATAAATTATCAACAACTGAATTTTGTCTAATTTCTATAACTCAAATAATGTTAAAGTGATTTTTTATACATCCACTTGAAGTTTTAAATTAATTAACTAAGGGTTAAATATGTGTTTGAAATTACTGTCTCCTTGAAAATTTGGTCTAATTTAATCTCTCAAATGCATTTATTTAGTTAGTATTGTCAAAACCGGTAACCCGGCCCGATCTGGCTTGGCCTACCACGGGTTGGTGGGTTAAACGGGTCGACTTCCTGACTAACTTAATTACATTTTTTTAGATAAAAAAAATCATTTTTTTTGTAATTCAAATTAAAAAAATTTCACTCTAAAATAATGTTAAACTTAAACTCCAAAGACAATTCAAAATAAAAAAAAAATTATACAATTCAAATGTAATCCAAAAGCAAGCATAAAAAGTGAACAAATAAGTTTCTAAAATTGATTATTTTAGTGTCACATGTCCATTTATAATATTAGAGTCTTGAATGGATAAATCCATAATATATTTCTCTCTTGAAACATATTTTTCTTTATCCTCATCTATAACACAACAAAAAAAGTGTTAACTAATAATATTGAAACATAAAGTAATAAATAATTAAATTAAATTAGGTGGGTTAGTGAACCAACCCGGCTCACCACGAGTTCAATCCGGGTGAACTGGATTTTAAGTGATCCGAGTTAAAAATTGAACCATATAAAAAAATGACATTCTTTCAAACCCAACTCGGCCCGAACCTGTGGTGGGCCGGGTTGGCCCGCGGGTTCTAACTCATTTTGGCAACACTATATTTAGTCATTTTAACCAAAATTTGTCAAGTTTATTTGACGTTTCAAACGTGTTTCTCAGCTAATACTAAAACGAAAATGTGTCAAACGATGTAAGTAACTCAAATGTTATTATGAAACACATTTGAAACATCAAATGAAACTAACAAAATTTGGTTAAAAAGATTAAATCCATACATTTCTAAAGTTGGAAAATTAAATTGGATCAAAGTTTTATAGAGGGACTAATTCTAATTTTGACTAAAAGTTAAGGGATCAAAACATTTTTAACTCATTAACTAAATTATATTTGATTAATAAAAATATGAAAATAAGTTTTAGAATCAAATAATTGATTATTTCTAATCTATATTAAATTACTTAAACATTCATTCTAATTTTCATGCCTATTTATTTTAAATAGTCATTTTTTAAATGTTTGTTAAAACTTGATATAATTAGAACTTGAAAATACTTACCAATGGTTAATGTTGTATTGTCAAAATATGTTTCACAACAAAACCTATTACACCTCAGAAGACTTACGCTATGTTGACTAGTGGATGAATAGCTATTTAGGAAAATTGTCACAAATGCATGCGCGAGTATAATTATGTTGACTTTGATGTATTTGAAAGTGAAAGAAATAAATGATTTATAGGATTCAACCATTTTTTAATCTTGCCTCAACTGTGGTGATTTAAGGGTATTTTCTATGAAAATAAATTCTTACCCCTGAGGTTGATGTGCATTGAAAGAGAATCTTAAAAGTGAAGGAATTGATTCTCATGCCGTTATATTCCATGTGCAAAGGAAAAAGGAATCGAAAAATGAAAAAAATAAATTTCAATGTGAACTTAATTCTCCAAAAATTAGAGGATTAATAGGTTTATACTCGTATAATTATATCATCATCCTTTTTCTTCATTATATTCATCAACTTTAATTATATTTTATTTTATATTACTTCTTAACGTTTTTTATTGTCATTTTAACTTACTATATTTCAAATCAGATGAATTCTAGAATAATTAACAAATTAGAGGAAGCAAATATTCAAAGAAAAAGAATGTTTGCCAATGTTGACTGACAACTTGCTGTTATTGATCGTCAAAATGCCTTCTTTAATGCTAGAAAAAGAATGTTTGCCATTGTTGACCGACAACTTGCTGTTATTGATCGTCAAAATGTCTTCCTTAATGCTAGAAACAATTTAATTGTTGGAAACCCTTCATCTTAACATACTAGAGAGTAAATTTCTTACTTACTAAGAAAAATGATCATTCAAAATGACAACTTATTTAGACAATATTTCGATTTTTTGTCTTTACACTCATCCCATACACTATATATAATGTGAATGACGACACAATATCTTTTTAATAGGTTGTTTACTTACATGATCAAAAGGGGTTTATTATGAATTATGATAAATCATGTTATACCTTATAATTTATAATTTATGTACCTTTAATATCTTATATTTTAAGTTAACTTTATTAATTGTCTAATCATGAATATTTAATATAAATGAAGTAACCCCAATAATAGTAATAATAAAATATTTAATTTTTGTATAAAAATAAAAAATAATAATACTAGGTGTGACTAAATTATATACTAGAAAAGTATTATATAAAAAAAATTCAATATCCTACAAAAATATATTGTATTAATTATTTATTTATTTTTTATTCTATTATTTCAAATAATTGTTACCAAAAAGATATGTTACTCAAAAACATCATTTTATATTATTATTAAAACATTTCTTTATTCTATCACATAAGTTATATCTTTCACAAATTTTCATAAACTTTATTTTTAAATTCACTCTTTATCACTTATAAATCCTTTAAAAAAATAAATATTTTATTCTCAAATTCATCCCCTGATTCTTTTTCAAATTCATCTTCACAATCTTAAACTTGAAAATAATCACCAATGGCCAATGATGTATTGACAAAATCTTTCACATGAAAACCTGTTATACCTACTTGACATAAATGCTCACTTAAATTAGATTTTTCATTGTCATGTAATTAATGAACTAAATCTGATATACCAAGTAACAATCATATAGGCAGCTCTTTCCATTCACTTATGTATGATATAATCTGTCTGTAGATTATAGTTTCAAAATTGAATAAAAATCAAACAAAAACCATATTTCATGGATCAAAAGTAAAAATAGGTGGTGGTCCCTCCACTGTCAAGAGAGGAAGGTTCTCGTTGCTCTGTGAAACCAGCCTGACGCAGTGCCCTCCACTTTAGGGCTCAAGAAATCCAAGCCTTCGCTCCGATCTCGTGGGCCAACTCTCCACTTGGAGCGGGCAGGCGAACATTTTGCAATCAAAGCCCAGCCCAGTTAAACCATAGTGTTATTCCACCACCGTATTGCCCTCACTGGAGTCATAAGCTAACGTTACCCAACTCGGCGATCTGGCATCCTTGTCAGGCATTTATAAAGACTTGGTTAATTAGTGTTTTGGCCAATGTGGGACTCGTGAACATAGAGACAAAACACTTTTATCTCGCAAGGTACATACAATAATTCAAGTGATTAAAGGAAACAGATTGTAAGTAATTTGTACAATATGCTTACCTACAAAGTGCTTAATCACACGTTGGAAAGAGTCATTGAGAACACTTTTTTTCTGAAATCTTAATGGGTCTTATGCTTTAGCTTCTTTAACCTTTTCCTCACCTCTTAACAAAATATTCCTCAACTCTCATCTCCGCAACTTCATATCGTCACTTTTGCTCACGTATTTCGATAGAAGCTTCTTGTGCATCTTTTAATAATCTTAGAAAGAAGCTAGTTAAAACATATCATTAAAAAAAATTCGTTTTCATTAATTCCTTCAAGGTTTTCGTAATACAATAATAATATTTTGATATTGACATTATATCATGCCTTCTTAAAAGTAATTATTATTTTGATTGCACTTTCCCTGTGTTTACTAATATTAAATTTTTTAATAAACTTACACAAATCAATGAAAAATATGAAAAATTCAATATATTAATCGATTTTCTTGAAAACATTAATCATAATCATTATTTCCTTATTAGTTACTATTGATATGTTCATTTATTTATAAAGTTATTGTTTTTAAATGATTTTTTACTATCGTCTTTAAGAGTTAAACAAGTTACAGAAAATATCTAATAAATAATACGACTTCTTTTTTTTTTGTTAAAAGTAACTATAAAATTAATAAACTCATTGCGTTAATCTAATTGTCACTAAGTTTAAAGATGATATGTGAACCTTATAAGTTTCTTGAATTTGTATAGAATGAGTTTGGTCTTTGAAATAATCGATTATCATTAGTGATAATCGATTATCTGTGAGTTTGTATCGAATTCTGTCTTTATTGAGCAGGAAAACAAGTCTTTTAGCTGCGAGGGCAGGATGACTCAGACAAACCTGTTCGATTTAACAAGTGTGTGAGGTTAGGTACTAGAGTATAACTATCATGATGATGATCATGGTGTTAGTGATGCTCATGATGAGGTTAATGTTATTATGATGTTCTTAATGATGATAATTAGAATGCTGATAATGATAGTGTTAAGGAGGAGATGAATCGATGGTCTATGTATGTGATGTTCGAGATGACATCGAGAATTGATAAATTATTGATAATGATGTTGATGATGGTTAGAGAATTAGTGATCAGTGTGTTAATAATAATAAGGATGGAGTTTGCATGTTTGTTAATGTTTATTTAATATTAATATGTTGTATTATTATAGTTTGTTTTAACCATAGCTTATCGATACATGTTTGTGTTGTGTTTGTTATTTGTCATTTTGGTGATGATTATATAATGGACTATATGTGAATAGATAACATTACAAATGTTTCTTAAATACGATGGATATGTGAGATGACCGAGAAAAATTTGAAGTTTCTTAAAATTATTTGTTTAAGCTTTTAGAACTATGTTATTAATTTTCATTTTATTTCCTTAATTATTTTAATAAAGTTTGAACAATGTAATTGAACATTGCTTTTGGTATTATTATGATCTAATTTATTTTCTTACGTTTTAAATATTGAGTTTGGAAAAAAAAATGTTTCTGTATTATAAAAAAGTTTGAAATATTGATTTTAATAATAATTCATTACAGTATGGGGATATTGCGGTCTATAGACATGTAAAGATCTTTTACATACAAAAACACAATTAAAATTCTGAAGATTAATCCTTCAAATGGTGGAGATATAAAACTTTCTCCAATAAAATGATAACCTCTCTCGTGTTTTATAAAATAATTATTCTAAATAAAGCGTATCGAGACAGACATTTTCACAAATTTCATAATAAAATTTCTGATAATTTGCAAACCTCTGAGTTCAAATATCCCCGTTGAAATCAACAATGACTCTGTCACCCTAAATTATAGTCTTTTAACTCTTGGAAAATTTCAAATTATAACGCAATGATATCTGCGTAAAAATTTGTTGACTGTGCAAAATATCCAATAATCTTTGTTAAAAGCATAATTATAGAATTTGTCCTCTTAATTATATTTTTCATATCCTCATTAGTTAGCATTTATTAAGATTTTACTGTTAAGGAATCCACCATATACAAAAGTTCCAGAGGAGCATGTTACATAGCATTAGCATTGGGTTTGGAGATATTTCCAAAGTCCTTAACTACTCTTAACCTACTTCACATCAAAGTACAACATTGTTTTCATCGACCCAGTTCCTAGAATTCCACAGCCCCCATTATCTAACAGATATCAACATACAAGGCCCAGTTTTGCATTTCCTATTCCTTTCTCTCCAGGTAACAAACATCTACTTTCTCTGGCCACCTTCTTGTTCTTGTTTGTTTTGTCTCTGCAATGCAATATTGATACAATAATGCAAATGTGGGTTCTATTGAATAGAAGGAGGTTAATTAATCTTCATGAAGAATGTCACCGTGTTTGCATTTGATCAAGGGAAGTGTGTATTGATGTTTTTGGCTCTCTTTTTTGTTGTCTTTCTGCATGTGATATGTTTTATCAAGTAGCAGTTTTTGTCATCGGAGACTGTGACAAATGGAACTTTTAAACAAGTGGGTGGTTCAGTTGCGGAGATTTGTGGGGATCTAGTAATTGGACTGAGGTGGTCTTTTCATGCTTTTGTTATCTGTGAAAAAGATAAAAACTTTTTAGAAACCGCGAGTGATCTAGTAAAGAGCTTTAACGTGAGGGGTTATAGATTTAATGTAAAAGCACACCTTTAATTTTTGCTTGTTTTTATTTCCTGGTCTTGGCCACTTTTAGACTCTGATCAATAAGGAGGTTGGATTTTGGACTGACTTAACTTCTGAATTATTTATCAATCTGTACTCTTTTCTGAGCTCTGCTTATTTGGTATCCAATGTTTCTTTGTCATCGTAAGTTTTGTTAAGTACAAGGTTAGGACAAATAGAAAAGGTATTAATCATTTCTCAGCATATTGTGATGTTTTGATCCTAGAGTTATTTCTGTGTGCAGATCTAGGTGCTCTGCCATCATTGCACATTTGTACGAGATGGCAACAACAACAGTGTCCAACTTTCCAACTGCGATGTCAAGACCCAATATTCCATCAGCACAAAGGTTTGCAAATGTAAGCCCTGCCAATCTTGGAGGCAGGTTTAAGGTTGACTCATGTCATAAACTGGCAAGTGTTTGTCATGTTGCATCATCACAACCTTTCTTGAAAATGACAGCAGCCGCTGTAAAATATAAAAAAATCAGGACAAATGCAATGTCCGTGTCTAATTCAGACAGTGAAGTTCCAGGATTGCCTATTGATTTGAAAGGTTTCACTTCTATTTCCATGAATGCTTTGTATCAACACATGTATGCAGGATATGTCCAAAACATCGTGTGTTTTTATTTAATCTATTCTGTAATCTTGAATTTGTTTGTTTACTTTACGATTTCAAGAATATATTCCCTGCCCTTAATTTTTCTTACCGTGGTTATATGGAGTAATGTTAAAAGGTTTGTGTTGAGACTACATAGCCTCTTTTCTCTATTCAAGAGTTTACTCATTCCAAAATCTACTTCGCTGAAAGTTGCCATACTAGAAAAGATAGAGTAAGAATCATTGCTTCTTAGATATTATCAATAAACTTATCACTACATATTTTCCCTTGCTATGGCAGCTATTAAAGGATGGTTTTGGGAGAAACTGGATGTCAACCATGCTTTCCTTCATGGAGAGCTTCATGAGGAGGTTTACATTGTCCCTCCTCCTATTTTACTTCCCCCTAGTTCCTATAAACTCTGCCTGTTGCATAAATCCCTTTATGGTCTCAAACAAGCTAGCAGACAATGGCATAGTACCTTATCTGCTACTCTTCTTTCTCTTAATCACAAACAATCTTCAGCAGATGAAGCTTTATTTGTCAAATCTGCTTCTACTTCTTTTACTGCATTATTTGTTTAGGTGGATGATATTGTTTTAATTAGCAATGATATGGCAGAAATTAATCATGTTAAGCACATCTTAGATACCAAATTTAAAATCAAAGACCTAGGATCTTTAAGATACTTTCTCAGTCTTGAAATTTCAAGGTCCAAATCTGGAATTCACATGAATCAGAGAAAATATACTCTTGAAGTTCTCGATGGCAGTGGTTTGATTGGTTCTAAACATACTAACACTCCTGATCCTTTTATTAAACTTCAAGCAAATCACGGACAACTTTTTTCTAAAGCTGCTGGTTACTGGCAGTTAGTTGGCAAACTTTTGTATCTCACCATCATCGGGCCAGATATTTCTTATGTGTACAACAACTCAGCAAATTTCTGTGCAAACCTCTTGATACTCATTACAGTGCTGCTCAAAGAATCCTTCAAGGGATCCCCTGCTCAAGGCTCGGCCTTTGCCAATTCAGATGAGCTTGCTGTTTGAATACCAGAAGGTCTATCATTGGTTTTTGTGTTTTTCTTGACTCTTCATTGATCTCTTGGAAATCAAAGAAGCAAACTACTGTTCTTCCTCTGCAGTTGAATATAGAGCTTTGGCCAGCCTTACTTGTGAAATTCAATGATTGGATTTTGTCCTTCATGATCTTTATGTTTCCTTGGATCCAAGTGTCGTATTGTGATAATCAATCTGCCATCCACTCAACTCTCAATCATGTGTTTAATACACCAAACATATTGAGATCGAATGTCATGTTATTCGTGAGAAAATTCAACAAGACTTAATTTATCCACTTGTTTCTACCTAAGCTAGCTTGCTTACGCTTTCACTAAACCTATTCATCACACCACTTTTGACATTTTTGTTACCAAGTTAGGACATTGTGAACTTCACTGTCCAACATGACAGGGTTTATTACTAGATATTTCCCTTAGAGTTTCTGTTTTTCTAATAGTTGTTATAAGCAATTACAGGTTTTTTTTTTTTTTTTTTTTTTTTTTTTTCTGTCAGCTATTCAGTTATACAGAGTTTTATATAAGCTCTATTTTTCTTTATGTTAGATACCTTTTTCTCAATTTGAATACAATGAGAATTCTTCCAAAATGTGAGAACTAAGAAAACTGTTGTGTCTGCAACCTCTTATAATATAACAACTCAACAATAATATCTGAGAGTTTACACTTTTCTCATAATTCAAGTGTAAGTTTTTCTTTCATACTGTCCTATTTTATATCTTTGATTTGTTGTGGCATTCCACTGAATGTTAAGTGATCTGCAGGTAAAAGGGCTTTCATTGCTGGTGTGGCTGATGACAATGGATATGGCTGGGCAATAGCAAAATCTCTTGCAGCAGCAGGAGCTGAAATTCTTGTTGGCACATGGGTACCTGTGAGTAGTTATTACAGATTTTATTGTTGTGTATTTGTGCATTGTTTTCTTTTTACCCTGATGTATCTTTGTGCAGTATACAACTGGTCAAGTACTAACTTTGAACATTTATATGCAGGCTTTAAATATATTTGAGTCCAGTCTAAGACGAGGAAAATTCGATGAGTCACGCAAGTAAAACTCTTAAGCGGTGTTATTGATTTTATTTGTTAGAAAGTTTGAGACTCATTTGTTTTGCTAACAAGGAACTATTCATCTTTCAGATTACAAGATGGTTCATTGATGGAGATTGCTAAAGTGTATCCTTTGGATGCAGTATATGACAACCCTGAAGATGTCCCAGAAGATGTAAGAGAGAAATCCTTAAGTTATCAAAATAAACAAATTACATTTACTAAACATACAATCTTTTAATGTTTGTGGAAACTGTACAGGTGAAAGCGAACAAGCGGTATGCTGGAGCCTCAAATTGGACTGTACAGGTATTGATTAAATATTCTACCATTATGATACGCCTTCAATAGCTTTGATATGAAATGAGTGGCAATTTTGTGCCTAAAGAGGTTTTTGATTTGATTTAGCTTCAAAAGGAGGAATTGTAACATATAACTAATGATCAATTCGAAGAATATTCCATTTTTTATACAGTTTAGAATACATTTAAGCTTTACATCTGATAATTGTAAAGATCAATTAGTTGGCTGGTAAACATCACTGGTGCCAATTCAATGTGCAAAGACAAATCAAAATA
This sequence comes from Vigna radiata var. radiata, assembly GCF_000741045.1. Lineage (NCBI taxonomy): Eukaryota > Viridiplantae > Streptophyta > Magnoliopsida > Fabales > Fabaceae > Vigna > Vigna radiata. The sequence goes on from NC_028354.1 coordinate 2,960,186, forward strand.
GCCGCACTTCTTAGACAGATAAAGCTCACCATAAATTTGGAGACAGAAATCATAATTAAGCTTTTTTATTCAAGAAAATTTTAGAACCTATTCTTTAGTGGAGACTGGATAAAGGTCATACAATCTATTCATATTTTAAGATAATGTAGACCTGAAGCTTGCAACCCAATAAAGAGATATAATCTACTCTTGAATTTACATTTTAATAAAAGAAAAAAAAAAAAAAAAAACCTTGTCAAAGTCAATACCAAAGTTTATTTGGGCTGTTCACTAGAAGCTTTATTAACTTATTCAATAAGGTACATGAGTTTAATCATAAATAAGTCATACAAATTCCTTACATGATGTAATCATCTACAAGATGAAGGATCTTTTTCTTTACTTTTTGTTGTTTGTTTTAAACTTCTATATGACCAAACATGAGACTGAAAACGTAATTTCTTTCTGATTATTTCATATGATTAATTAATTACTTGATTTTTGTTTAACTTATAATGGAGATGAATAATAGGCAATATGTGTTTGAAACATAGGATGCTTTATTGAGTAGCATCTACATCGTGATATGTGTCTCAGTTTGTGACATCTAGGGTTTACACTGTGATCTGATTTACCTTATAGGAAGTTGCTGAATCTGTCAAGAAAGATTTTGGCACTATCGACATACTTGTGCACTCGCTTGCTAATGGACCAGAGGTATTACAATAATGAAGTTTCTTGTTACCTCATGTCTTTTAGCTTTACCTGACACTCAACTTTGTTTTAGGTCAGCAAACCATTGTCTGAGACATCTCGAAAAGGATATCTTGCTGCCTTGTCTGCATCAAGTTACTCTTATATTTCATTACTCAAACATTTTCTTCCAATCATGAACCAAGGCATGTTCATTACTGAAAGAGGGTTACCATTTTGTTGCTTCATTGTTCAATCAGTTAATGTTCTCACCTTACTGTTTTGGTTGTAGATGGATCTGCAATCTCTCTTACTTACATTGCTTCAGAGAGGATCATTCCTGGGTGTGTTGAATATGCTTTAAAAGTTCTCAAACTTGTTTATTTTGATCACATTTTTTTACTTAATGTTTTAAAACGTTTTGCATGCAGATATGGTGGTGGCATGAGCTCTGCAAAAGCTGCTTTAGAAAGTGATACTAGAGTGAGTTTTCTTTTTCAGTTTTTCAAATTTTCAAATTCTGTGCATGTAGCTTCTTATTCCTAACCCCCTTTTACCCTTTGGATATTTGATATTATATATAATGTTTTCTGCTTTTCAGGTTCTTGCTTTTGAAGCTGGCAGAAAGAAAAGAATCAGAGTCAATACCATATCCGCAGGTATTGATGGCTTACCACTTCATCAGGAAATGATTTTTTTTTTCTGCTTTCCTTTTCTCCATGTAATGACACAAATTCTTAATGTGTGAATTGCTTGGTGAAGAAGGAAGTGTTGGTTTTTTAATATTTTTTTTTTGCATGTCATTGAATTCAGAACAAATTGATAGACAGGTTGACTTAAATTGTTTTCAGTTGCATGTCAATGAATTCAGTAGAAATTGATCAACATGTTGAGTTGTTTTGAATGCCTAGGTCCTCTGGGAAGCCGTGCAGCAAAAGCAATTGGCTTCATTGACATGATGATTGATTATTCATTCACCAATGCACCACTTCAGAAAGAACTACATGCTGGTAATGTTTCACTCTGAGATTCTTCCTTTCTTAAATGACCCTTCTGCACCTTTTTGCCTGCAACTACTTACACATTGGAGATTTTGTAACAGAGGAGGTAGGCAACACTGCTGCATTCTTATCATCACCTTTGGCATCAGCCATTACAGGTTCTGTTATTTATGTTGACAATGGCCTAAACGCTATGGGTGTTGGAGTTGACAGTCCAATATTCCATCAACTTGACATTCCAAAGGAGCAGCATTGAAATTATAGATTGAGGTTTTCTCTGCTACAACTTAGACCCTATGGCCTAGGATTATGAAGAAAAATAAAAACCATGAGGTGTTAGTTTTCACAATTCCATGAATTACTAAGCATTGTTTGAACTTTGTTACCTTACCACTGTTTTTCATCAATTATGATACACTTTTCATCATCCTCTGCAAAATGTATGTTCTCATTTGAAGAGTCATACCTTGAGGATTGAGGATTTGAGGTTAGATTGTTTTAGTTATTAAAAAATTGAATAGGTTGGTTGAATTTTCTAATGTCTCTTTGAAATGATTTTAACCGAGTCCTTGTACTTTCAATAGAGTTGTATTTAAAAATTGAAATCAATTTAAATTTCTCAAATTTTGAGCCTTTAATTTCCACTATATTAAAAAAATGGTAACTTTATTATTTGAAAAATACAACAATTAAACTGTTATTTATTTATGAACATAATGTTTAAGATTTCAAATTATTGATGCTCGTGCTTCCAACAAATAGATATATAACGAATGTATCATACGAAGCTTAGCTAAACCCTAGGATAACAAAATTCTTATTAAGATTTTATTTATTTATTTTCTTTTAGAAATAAAAGGTATATCATTAATCACCAAAATTAGGGATGAGAACAAGGTCAATGAGGTAGGTTGATGACTCATTAATTTATGTGATTATATTTGATAATTTTATTACTTTCTTTTGAGACTTTATTAGTAATTTATGTTGTATTACTATTGCTTAAGTATTTGTTTGGGAGTAAATTAATTTATATTGCATTATTTGCTTATTGTATATTTTGTTGACTAAAATTTCTTTTAAGAAGCACCCCAGGTATACCGGAAGTCCAAACAAAATAGTACGTGAATTTGTATAGGTTAATCAATATTATCATCCTAACCAAATTGTATTTAAAAAAAGAATATATATATATATATATATATATATATATATATATATATATATATCTTTAAATTAGAGTTGTCAAAATGAGTTACAATCCACAGGTCAATCTGGCTCACGGATTCGGGTTGGATTTGAAAAAATTGTACTTTTTTTTATGCAGGTCAGATTTTAACCGAATCATTTAAATCCGGTTCATGTGGGTTAAATCCGTGGTGGACCAAGTTAGCCCATAAACCCACCTATCTAATTTTATTTTATTAAAATTTAATTTTAATTTTATAAAATATTATTTAAGTTCCCTATTTTCAAAATTAATTCAACATCCATGTTGGGAGTGAAATTTGTTTATATTTGAATTATAGAAAGTTTGTAATTTTTTTTTTATTTCAAAAAAACTTCTAATTAAGTGAGCTAATGAGTCAATCCGTTTACCTACCAACCTGTCCGTGATGGGTCGAGTCGGGTTCGAATTTTTCTGACTTGTTAATAAATGAGCTGGGTTGAATTGGCTTACTAAGTGACCAACCCGTGGTGAGCCGGACTGGGTCGGGTGATCCGTTTTGATAGCTCTACATGAAATAACCGGTTATAAGAATTACTTGAACTAAAAGATTACACGAAAAAAGAAGAAAGGAAGAAAGGTTTTGAGAAATTCAAAGAAAGAATTAGGATAGCCATCCAAAAACTAAAACTACCATGCAAAAGCAATTGCATTTATAACCAACTAATCTTAATGATTTCTTAAGAATTCATTATTATGCAATAAGCACAACAACACATTCCATAACATTGCCCTTTCTTTAAGGTAATCCAATGTGTTTTATCCTTACTCGCACATATTTCAGGAAAACTTCCCAGAAGGTTACCCATCCCTAAATTACTCCAGGCTAAGCACGCTTAACCATGGAGTTCTTATGGGTTAGGCTACCGAAAAGCAAATGCATTTGTTGATATGAGTAGCTAAATTAATTCCTTTAAGCTATCCTTCAATTGTATAGTCTCATACCTATACAGTCTCTAGATCCCTCTCATTTCGGTATATGTTCGATTCTTCCATGTGCCCCTTCCACTGGAAGCCTGCCAAGAGCCGCTCCTTGTCTGTGCCCCCCACACATCGTGCCTCTTGCATCGGCGATCACTCCTCGCCCTCATCAGTACCCGGGTGTCACACCTTCGACTTAGCTCAAACTTTAGTTTGAATTAACTCGTCTTGACTTTTGGTTTGGGTAGATTAATTCATCTCAACCTTTAGTCTGAACTAACTTGTATGACCTTTGGCCTAGGTCAACTTGGCTCGACTTTAGTCTCGGCTAAATCAACTCAAATATAAGCATGGATCAACTAGCTAGATTATAGTTCAGGCTGACTCAGCTCAACCTTTAGCTTAGACAGATTTGATTTGACCTTCTAGATAGATCGAATTGGCCTGAACTTCGGCCTTGACAAACTAAACTCAACATTCGATCAGGCTAAGTTGCTCAACTTTTGACCTAAGTCAACTAAGCTCAACCTTCATCTTGGATCGACATTCAGCTCAGGTGAATCGTCTATACCTTTAGCCAAGGTCGACTCAACTCAAATATGGTCCTAGGATAACTCGACTTAACTATGGGCCCAGGTTAACTAGTTTGACTATGGGTCAGGGAAAAATTGGCTCCACCTTAAGCCTAGGTAGAGTTAATTTGACCTTCAACCCAGGTTGGTCAATCCCGACCTTTGACCCGTTTCGACCATTGTTGAGATTGTTGATAAGGGAAACACTGATTTAGCTAAACCTTAATCTCACAGTGTTCTGGTTTTTTATGATGACAACACATTATTAATAACAAATGTATTGATATGTGTTACATGTTCAAATCTTTATTGTGAATGAAATCTTGAAGAACATGTTGTGTTGATTTTCATATATGTATACATATTCACTGATTTTATACTTGATACATAATTTGTAACTGCATAACACATGCTTCAAAAAATAAAACTACATGCACTTTGTTGAACTTTTATTGTGTGACAAAACTGCAAGTTTTAAATCGACTTCATTATGAAGTAAGTCGATTAAAACTTGTGACTTTGCACAAATTTTCTAAAACAGTGTTATGAGTAATTTTGCAATGAAAAGTTTTTCAAAACGGATTTGAAGTGTTAAAGTCGACTGCGTGCACAGGGAATTCGACTGAGTTAGTTATGTTTTGAAATTCTGTTAATGGTGGTGAACTATAATGGCTATATTTTGATTTCTTCTTCAAGCATTAAATGCAAGTCAACTGAATTAAATGCGTAATCAATTTAGTTGTTATGATTGCTTCTAATTATTTTAACTGTTATAACTTTCTGATGACAATCGACTACATTAGTGGCAAAGTCGACTACAGGAGCGTCTGTTTTATAGAAAACTATAAATAGACGTGATTTTGTAATTCCCAAAGACTTTGGTTGTTCTAACAATTTCATTTGTTGTTTCAGATTGTGATCCTTTCGAAAATGCTTCAAGAAATCATCAAGAAGACGAAGGAGATCTTTCTTTGAAGAGTTTCTTTAGGACGAAGAAATTTGCACTTATTGTTTGATCAAATTCTGCACTGCTGGTGTTCATCATATTGATCAAGACTTTTATCAATCTATTGAAGATTGGACTGCCCTGTTGGGATTACAGGAAGAGAACTTGTGGAGTTCTGTACACTTTGAGGATTTTTCAAAGTGGGTTGAAGATTGCAGAAGAAGGGATATCTTGTTGCAGATATTTGTGTTGATACATATACTTTTAGTTAGAGGGTTAGAGAGATTGTCTATACTTTTGACGTGGAGGTCTCTGTAGAAATCTTGTGTAAAAACCTTGACTAATATAGTGCATTGGCTTCCTGGTTATGGAAGGACACTGGATGTAGACATTGAGGCTGAACTAGTATAAAAACTTCGTGTTTGCTTTCTCTTTCCTTGAACTCTTTACTTTAAGTTGACTTTACATTTTGCATAGTCAACTTTATTTTTCCGTTGCACTTAAACTTCTTATTCCTTGCGATTTAAGAAACTTTGTAAAGCTTTATACTTTGCAAAAACGATTTTAAAAGGACTCTGATTTTTGAACCTCACCAATTCACCCCCCTCTTGGTGTTGAAACTTAGTCATCCTGTTTCCAACAACCATCAACCTGGTTAACCTATGTTGACTAGACTCAACCTTTGATCTAAGTTGAAAATGTTGTATTTAGGAGTTAACTAAAGTATTGTAGTGAGGTCAAGTCCACTTTGACCCTGCTAACCTACTTTAAAAGGGACTTCAATGATTGAGGCTTTTTTTTGTCACTCATTTGGTAGCCCAATGAAAGAGAGCTTACTTAAGAGTGGGTTAGGACTGACCCATGACCATAGATCAAATTCACACCATAAAGAAAATGGAAGCTAAAGAAAAGATAAAATGAAAGTTTGTCAATTATTTAATAGATATACTAATTTAAAAATATAAAAAAAAATTATATTTATAAAATGACCAAATTACCTTTACTATTATAAATTAATTTTATAATAATAATAATTTTAATTATTTATTAATATTTAATTTTTATATATTATTATTTTTAATTACTTTTATTTTTATATTATATTAATTTTGTTATATACATAACATAATTAATATTAAATGATATATATGTGTATGCTTCAAAGTTTAGTTTTCCTTGTGTTGAAAATAATGAGGACAAAGATGTTAATTATTAACATTTAATAGGTATTTCTTCTTCTTTCTTCTGATTTCACTCGGAACAAATAAACATTTGTCTTTTTCTTTGTTGTATTTTTATTCTCATTGTTAGAAACAAACACATACCATTTTCTCATTTTCCTTCATTTAAGGAGTTTATCAACAAAAACAAGCACAACATTAATGTTAATGGCTTGAGTCCCTTTGATGGAGGAATTTTCTATTTGGGAGCAAATTCCTAGAATAATCTACTCAATGAGCCATTACAAGAGGCAAAACAAGAATATGAGAAAGAGAGATAAGAATTCAAGCCAAAGGGACATCTTAAGAAGAGTCTTGTTGACTCACTGGCAAGTGTACCAGATCGTGCAAGTAATATAATCGGTAATACCCGATATCGTTCTTCCCAAGAGACTCGAAAGGCTCGTTCGTGTGAATCAAAATCGTAAGACTTGTAGAAAAAGATTAATTGTTGTGGATGCAAAGACAGAAAATAAACATGCAATGTATTTGATTCAATTGACGAAAAAGACTATGGATGAATGGAGTTGTTGGGGGTTGACAATTTCATCTTATCCGCTCCCTCTTATCTACTCCTCTTGTTTAATGTGCTTGATTATCTAATTGTTATGCAAACTTTCTTGGCCTACCCTTAACCCCATCCCTCGGCGAGAAGAGCCTATTACTAATTACCGGCTTGCTATCCCTAGCCTCCCCTAGCAATTAGCAATGCATGAAGAACAGAAGCAAAAACAATTGATCGTCCTACCCCCTATCCCTAGGTTGGTATTTCTTAATCAAGGAATTTCTCATCAGTTCATGACAGTACTGTACGTTCCCGTATCAATAGAGACAAACAACAGTTATCGAATGAGTTAAACGATAAAAGCATTAAGTGCATATGAGAACCCAACAATTGATAATCAGAGCATATGAAGAATCATATAAATAAACAAGAGTTTCAATAAAGGAGAGTTTCAAAAGATTACATTGTTTCCCCCAACAACAAAAGGGTTTAGTTCACCATTCTCATGGTGAACCTAGATGAAAAATAATGGAAGAATGGAAAAGCAAACCCTCGATAAGATGAAAAGGAGCCTAAGCATCCAAGAGATCCTCTCCAGAGAGTGAAAATTAGGTCTGGCCGCCCTCTTTCTATCAAAAGAATGAGAATGAAATCGCAACAGGGCTATTTATAGCTGAGGAGCATCACAGAAAACAGGTCTAGGCCCAGCGGACAACCGCCCGGCGACACACTTATGCCGCCCGGCGGTTTGCCCTTAATCGCGCCACCGCCCAGCAGCAGGGGGCCACCGCCCGGTGGTTTGCCTCTGATCGCAAATCCGCCCAGCGTCCACGCCAGGTACCTCCTCCTCCCACTGGATCGCCCAGCGGTGCAATTTTGTCGTCGGGCGGTTCCTAGACTCTTCTTTTCTTCAATTCTCTTCTTCTATCTTGAGTCTAAGACCTTCATCTTCAGTCTCCATCTTCACTTTCATCAAAATAGCTTCAAAACAATGCAAAACAAGCATAATATCGCTAAAAACAACTTTTGACTCTCGACTGACTCATTTATTGGGTTTTACTTGATTCTAAGCTCATTCTAAGTCTTAAAGGGTGTAATTTGGTCTAAAATGACACATGAAAATAACTGTTTCTCAACCGTTATCAAGTCTTAACAAGAAAACAAGTTTAGAAGTTAAAGCAAGAACTTAGGGAAGCTACTTTAAAAATTAGATCTATTGAAGTGAACATTACCTTTGTTTTATGTACTCTAGGAGTTAATTTTCTTGTTTGCAATAAGAATAGTTACATCTAGGCAAAAATAGTTACATGTGTGCATCTCTTGGGTTAGGGCTATAAGCCTTACATGCATAAAAAGGATTGGAAGCTCATGACCAATACATTATATCACTAAAAAAGAACATTTTAGAGACGTTGCCATTCTTGGCCAGGCAACAAATTAATGTTTGGAACGTTACCACTCTTGGCTAAGATTAAGTATTGCTTGTAATGTAGTCACTCTTGGATAAACAACTTAGTTTCGAGAAGATGTGATAAGATGATTATAAGGTTTTTCACTAAAAGAAGTGTAACGTCTAATGACATATACGAGATAAGGATCACTCTTCTAGATAGTTAAAGAATACAACATTGTTCTATCTTTGAGCTAGGCTTTTAAGCTTAAGTTTTCAAATTTGTAAGTTTTCCTAGATTGTCAGCTTTCTTATTCAAAGATATATTTTATAATAGAGGTGTGTGTGGAAGAAAGAGCCTTAACAAATCCTTCTCTAGCCATTGTGAGAATTAGAGATGTTCTTTATTCTTCATATTGTGTTTGTCCTCGTTCCAAGCCCACACAAGGGTCATAAGGGATCGAGATGGCCTATAACTACTCATATCCACAATGAAATAGATTAATCCAATCCTGATATTATAGAAATGAAGTTCATCATAAAGGAACTTGTTCCTATGATTATGTTTTCATATTTTGTACTTTTCAATATGTTATATTATGAAATCCATATCTTATAATTTTCATTATTTTAATATAATGTTCATCTTCTTCTCAAATCACGCAGACGAAATAAGTTCAAAATTTTAAGACTTGACACACTACTTATTTATATATATAAAAAAGTCAAAACAATACACAACTAAAGTAGTTATTATCGAGGATGACTTTGTTCAATTTGAAGTTGCTACTACATTTAATGACTTTGGTTTTGCTATATGAAATGAGAAGTCGTTATCTTTCATGACGACTTCAGTTCAAAACTTTGTAAAGAAGTTGTCAAACTACCACAAAACTTTACCTTTTTCTAATTTCATGAAGAAGTCTTCTTCATTCCATATGATTTCACTTTAAAAGTCCTAAAGGAATCAGCATGACTTGTCCTTAATTAGTAATTTCTTCATTAACTGCCCATTTCAATGATTAATGGAAAAAACGATCACATTCACATAAAAGAAAACTTATACTTTAAAATGTTCAAAATACAAAACCTATTTAATAATTTTATTATTTTTACTTGAATGTAAAATTACTATATGTTACATATTAAAACTAAGATTTAATTGTTTAAATAGTTCCTATTTTCGGTGACTTTTTTGAAATAGGTCTCCAACTTTTTTTTTGTCTCAATTGGGTCCTATTTTTGAAAAATTATAGCAATTAGGTCATTGTCGTTAGTTACATACTAACACCGTTAAAGAGGTGTCATGTGTCAACTCATGTTTTTTTTAGTATCTTAAATTTTTTTTTTAATTATTTTTATTTTCATTTATATATTTTTTTTTCAAAAATAAGAAAATGTGCAACGTGTCAAACTGACATTGTGCCATGTGACAATGACAATTTGACGTAGTACTAACAATGCCACGTGTCACTGTGAGGCCATGTGTCATTACATTTGTCTTAATTTGGTCCTTGTATTTTTATTTTGTTTCAATTTGGTCTCTATATTTTTATTTTATCTCAATTTAATTCTAATTTTTTTAAAAATTAAAAAAAATTGACCCTCCCAAATTCAAACAAAATTTAATTTGTATATAAATATATACAAATATTTTTATTAAAATTGATATTTTTATTAAATATTTTTAACAAAATTAAGTTTATTTATATTTATATTTAGTTAAGGCTTAAATACCTTTTTAGTCCTTAAGTTCGGGACTGAATTTCTGTTTTGTACCCGGTTTTAAAAATGAAGACATTGGGTCCCAAAGTTATAAAATTTGCGTGAATCAAGTCCTATCTGTTAAGTTTGCACTAACAACGTTAATTGCATGCTGACGTGGCGTGCTTTTTCCTTTTTTATCCTCTGATGTCCAGCTTCCACTGTTGTCCATCTTCTTTCCTCTACTATCCAGATTTTTCTCTTTCTTCCATGGTAATAGTTCCCAATTTCTTTTTTTTTTCTTTTTTTCTAACAATCAAATCCGTTAATTTTTGGAGCTAATTCTCATTGTTCCCGCCTGGCATTAACCCTTCAAGCCAAATAAGGGTTTATGCAACTGAGGCATTTTGTTCCCTCCACCGCTAACACTCCCTATAGCGGCTCCACTGGCTACCGTCTCTCCTCCGGCACCTCCATTGCCAACCACACCTCCCTCACAGTGGAAACGAGAAATGGGCCCAGATCCAGATTGTCCAAGGAGGACTCTTCTACTGCCAGCGACTTCTTCATGGTTCGGTTCAGCGGTTGTAAGACCTGTGGAAAATAAAAATAAATCATATTTTTATTTATTTATATTAAGATAAATTATTGTGATTGTGTTTTTGTGAGTTAAAAAATGTTGAAGAAGTAGATAAAAAATTAATTGTAATTGTTTTGATTAATTTTGAAAATGTGTGAAATATATTAATTAGTAATATTTGCACTACAATATAAATGAAAGTGAATTGGACTAGTGGTTGTTTGTTGGTTGCCTCTGGATGCCCTTCTCAAGGTCATGAGTGAGAGAGAAGGAGTTTGGCTGGAAGAATTGATTGCAGAAAGAGAAAAGCTTGGGAAGAATTAATTATAGAGAGAGAAAATACTATAAAACTACGTAAATGGCTTTTAATTTTGAAGAGAGAGAGAAAGTGGTGGATTGATTAAAGTTTTTATTTGTATGCAGTGAGAGAAGGGTTTCTTTTTTATATTTTCATGCATGAACGTGTTGCAGTGGGAGGGTTTCCACTATGTGTTTTATTAGGAGGAGTTATTCGTTTTTTTTTTTTTTGTAAAGTGGGAAATCTTAGTTAATGGAGGAGTTAATAGGATAATTGGGCATCCTAGTAAGGGTTAGAGCCTAGGTGTTAGGGCCCAGTTGTGAGAGGAATTAAGGATGGTTAGGTTAGGATTGAAAGGACAACAATGTAGCCACTTCAGAGAGAAAAAAAGTAAACTCTAGAACTCATCGATACATAATCTTTTAGCGTTTGAGAAGAGAGGGATTTATTTTAGGCTTTGGCTTTGCATCTGAACGTAAGAAAGGGGAAGAACGTGAAGAAGAGACGCTGCCACGAGAAGGAGAAGCACTGTCAAGAGGAAAAAAAAAGCTTCTAGGCAACTTTTGAGTCGGAGGTTTAAATCCAAAAAGGTAAGGGGAGCTTACTTTGCTTGTTTGGTTTGGATGTTTTAATGTATGATATCCATGGTTGTTTGCATGAATGTTGTGATGGATGTATCGTTGCTATTTTAAGAGTTTCGGTTATGCTTTCTATGAGTCTTGTTCAGTTTTATTGGGTTCCCTGGAGAAGGGTTTCGTGAGCCACATGATAGGGTGGGTGTATGCAGAGAACATCTTGATCTCTTGGTACTAACCTGGATGTATTCATATGTATAAGTGCTGGTTTGGGGTACATAATATGCACTGTTTTGGTTGGTTGAATAGAGTTCGTTGGTTGAGCGTTAATATTCGTGTAACCTTGAGATGTTGGGTTTGACTTTAAGCACTCGGTAATAGTTTCCTTAGGGTTAGTATGGTCTTTGTTGGTGATTGTCATGTTAAATGATGATAAGATAAAGTGGGTGAATAGTTATTTTATAAGTTAAATACATGCAAGTCATGTACATAAATAGGAAAAGAAGTGGGACGTGAATAATGTAAGAGAACTTAGGTGTAATTGTAAGGAAAGAAGTAAAGAGGTGAGATGGTGGGGTCCATGAGGTATATTAAATATGGGTCCCGTTATTTTGACACCCATATTTTGACACACTTTTGACAATGACAATTGTCAAAGTGTAATTGGTTCGTTTTGTTTTTTCAAAAAATCTGGCTGAAAAAATGAATAGGGTTTCAAAACTTTTGCGTTCCAATTATGTCCTTCTCCTGTTTCATTATGTTTTCTCTCTCAGATTTCGTCTCTCTCACATTTTGACATCTCCTGCGTTTTTCTTCTCTGGTTCGTTCTCGTTTTCCTTCTCTGGTTCGTTCTCATTTTCCTTCTCTAGTTCGTTCTCGCATTTTTTTTCGTTGTCCTTGTTCGAAATGGGAAGTTTCGGACAACAACGTGGTTGGAGCAAGGTAAATGTTTCTTCGACCATTTTCTTGTCGGTTTGGGTATTGGGTTTTGTGTTTGGTGTCGGTTTCCGTTGATGTTATGGTTTGGGTATAGGGTTTTTCGTTTGTGTGTTGGATTTCTTGTGGGTTCTTCGACCACTTTTGGTTTTTTGGTTATTTCCTTTGATGTTTACCATTGTGTTGTTTTCCATATGCAGTTGACCGTTCGTCATTCTTTTTCAACAATGTATCTCTGCACTTTGAACGAACGCTTGACCCAGGACACCCAGTTACTCATTTCGAAGACTCCGTTTTCTTGGTTGATGGTTGCGTGTACATGTTTTAGGTAGTTCTTATTTATTGATTTGAGAACTAAATTCTTGAATATTTGATATTTGATTATGAGTAATTTATAACAATTACATGTTTTCATAGGTATGGTTTTGTGAACATTTCATTCGTCGAACATCGCAGAAGTTGGAATTGCGAAGAACACACCGGGTGGAATGTCGAACAACCAATCACATTTGAAGACGTATGTCAGAATTGGGTCAAGAAGGCGTTACAAGAGCCAAGCACTTAAGACACCATACACTAGAAATGTAGAACCTAGAAAGAAAAATGAGTGATTATTGTATTGACTTTAGAATAGGACAAGGACATGATTGAAGTTGTAATGAAACCTATTTGGTTGATTATATAGAATATGCATGTTTGGTTCCATTTATTTATCTAATTCATAATTGCAATTTAAATGTCTATGTTATTGAAGTTCTTTATAAATTGATTTAGAAGTGATAATGTATGTGATACAAGAATGAATTAAAGTTTGTGTTTTCGAGTGAGGATTGGGTTAAAGCTAATGTTTTGGGTCACCCATGATGGAGGGAGAGAGCACCCAGGTTTATATTATTGAATCCAGTGAAGTTGAGCTATGTATGGTGCAAAAATCGGCCTTGTAATCGATTACAAATAGGATGTAATCGATTACGCGTGTCTGATTTACATATTGGACATCCTGTTGAACTGAGGGAGCCACCAATGACAACACAGGGGACCACAGCTGAGTATCATTGTGTTTTGACCCAAATCTAGTACCTTTAATTGTAATTTGATGTTGTCGAGTGAGGATATTCTTGAAACTAATGTTTTGGGTCCCCTATCATTGAGGGAGAAAGCACCCATGTTGAGATTATTCACAGAAGTGAAGTTGTGCTATGTATGCTGCACAAATTTGCCTTGAAATCGATTAGAAATAGGATGTAATAGATTACACGTGTCTGATTTACCTATTGAACATCCTGTTGAACTGAGGGAGCCAACAGTGACAACATAGGGGACCACAACTGACTAACATTATGTTTTGACCCAAATCTAGTACTTTTAATTGTAATTTGATGTTGTCGAGTGAGGATATGCTTGAAGCTAATGTTTTTGGTCCCCCATCATTGAGGGAGAGAGCACCTATGTTGAGATTATTCATAGAAGTGAAGTTATGCTATGTATGCTGCAAAAATCTGCCTTGTAATCGATTACAAAAAGGATGTAATCAGTTACGCGTGTCTGATTTACATATTGGACATCTTGTTGGACTTAGGGAGCCACCAGTGATAACGCAGGGGACCACAACTTAGTAGCATTGTGTTTTGACCCAAATCCAGTACTTTTAATTGTAATTTGATGTTGTCGAGTAAGGATATGCTTGAAGCTAATGTTTTGGGTCCCTTATCATTGAGGGAGAGAGCACCCATGTTGAGATTATTCACAGAAGTGAAGTTGTGCTATGTATGCTGCAAAAATTTGCCTTGTAATTGATTACAAATAGGCTTTAATCAATTACGCGTGTCTGATTTACATTTTGGACATCTTGTTGAACTGAGGGAGCGAACAGTAATAACGCAGGGGACCACAACTGAGTAGCATTGTGTTTTCCCCTAATCCAGTACTTTTAATTGTAATTTGATGTTGTCGAGTGAGGATATGCTTGAAGCTAATGTTTTGGGTCCCCCATCATTGAGGGAGAGAGCACCCATGTTGAGATTATTCACAGAATTGAAGTTCTCCTATTTATGTTGCACAAAATTGTCTTGTAATCGATTACAAATAGGATGTAATCGATTACGCGTGTCTGATTTACATATTGGACATCCTATTGAACTGAGGGAGCCACCAATGGCAACACAGGGGACCACAGCTGAGTAGCATTGTGTTTTGACCCAAATCTAGTACCTTTAATTGTAATTTGATGTTGTCGAGTGAGGATATGCTTGAAACTAATGTTTTGGGTTCCCCATCATTGAGGGAGAGAGCACCCATGTTGAGATTATTCGCAAAAGTGAAGTTGTGTTATATATGCTGCAAAAATCTGGCTTGTAATCGATTACAAATAGGATGTAATCGGTTACGCATGTCTGATTTACATATTGGACATCCTGTTGAACTGAGGGAGCCACCAGTGATAACGTAGGGGACCAGAGCAGAATAACATTGTGTTTTTACCGATTTTGAGTTCGTTAAAATGTTATTGGTTGTTCATATGTGATTATGGAGTGTTTAACTATCCATTAAATAAGCCATTATCTTACTACTTAACATTTTGGTCAAATATAATATGCCATACATTCAACCCACATTTAACATGATACTATGAAATAACCAATTGCAATTTAAGTAGTCAAAACAGTACAATAGTCTGATAATGCATAGAAGTTCCTTATGAAAACAAATTCAAGGCCATCATTTCTTTATTATTTTTCTTCCAATCTCTCATCAATGTTTGCTTCAAAAGTGTCGTCATTGGAGGTATCATCATTTGCTTCCTCAGCTCTAGATCGTTTTAGCAATGGCGCTAAACCTATCCCTCCATTAAACAGGTCAATAGCCGCAATGATTTCAGGCATGTCACGAACACGCTCCCCAATATACCACTCCAACGTCAACTACAACACATTCAAACAAATTTAACAGTAGGTTAAAATCATCAATAATTATAAAAAACTTACATCAAATACTTACATCTCCAGTCCGAAACAAATCATCAATATTTTCAAATGATCGTGACTTATAGCGGAACCAACGCAATATGCGAGGGAAGCTCCTATGAGTTGGATTACCATCCAAAGAAAGTCTCTTTACCGCCCAAGCCTACAATATGAAAATAATTTAAATTCACCCATATTTCACAATGTAACACATTTTATTCATTCAGTTAAAGAACTACAAAGAATTTTACCTGCAATATGGCTACATTGCTACTTAGACTTAGTGCGCTAGTGATACCTCCGACCATTATTTTTTTTCATACCTTTATTCAAATTATCTACAAGGTGTTTATGTACACCGCTAGCCCAATCATATAAACATAGATTATCTAGGTCATCTAAGACTTTTGATGGCATGTTAGCAACAATCTTAGACTTCCTAGGAAAGAAAAAAACAACCAAACACACAAATATATACAACCTACGCACAACATCAACGTCTATGTTTTCGTCTAACACAATGACATTAAACATGTCAACCAAATCCTTCAAAGTTATGCTTTTTTTATTAAACATTTCTCCAACCAAAACATCTATACATTCATCAAAGGGGATTTCTAAACCCCCTATACCTAAACCAGTGGTCATGAAAACATCCAAAACTGTAAATGGAACCAATTGATGACTCACCCTAAAGCTAACATCATGCCCGGCCCACCTACATACCATAACCTTCAATAACTCACAGTTAACGTCCAAAGCCTCACGTAGGTCCAAACACCACCTAAATGGTGTCATTGCAATTCGCTGTACATGGACATCTCTCAGCACACGATTCATTT
The DNA here is from genome assembly GCF_000741045.1 of Vigna radiata var. radiata. Taxonomy (NCBI): domain Eukaryota; kingdom Viridiplantae; phylum Streptophyta; class Magnoliopsida; order Fabales; family Fabaceae; genus Vigna; species Vigna radiata. The sequence goes on from NC_028354.1 coordinate 2,976,539, forward strand.
CAACAATGGTTGATGAATCCATAGAGATTCGGACCCTCCACTACGAAAGATTACGAAAACATTGTTATTACTTACCTAAAAAATGAAACTAAATAAAATACCAAAACTTTAACTTACCTTTGGGTTTCCAGAAGCCATTGCAACTGCACAAAAAATCAATGGTGGATTAGGGTTCACAAAAAAAAAAAAGAATAAATAACGCCAAAGAGACCCAAAACACCAAAGAGAGCGAAAGAGAAGCCAGACAATGCGAAAGAGAGCGAAAAGTCGAAACAGAGCCACAACGCCAAAGAGACCCAAAACATGAAACGCGAAAGAGAGCTTACCTCAACAGAGTGATTGTGAAAGAGCTTTTTTTTTGGTTGAGATGAGGCCTTTGGATGAGACGAAAGTCGAATGGAGAAAGCAAGGGATTGGAGAGATGAAGCCGAATGGGAGAGACAAAAGTTCAGAACCAAAGTGAACAAGAGAAGAAAACGAAACCGTCAAAATGAAAATTCATATCATCAGAATTCCAAAATTACCCTCCTCAGCTTTTTTTAAAAACGTTTTTCATTTAAGTGACAACATCCAATAGAAATTTGACACATGGCCGGTGTCAAATTTGTATCAAAAAGCGGTGTTAAAGAAACATTTTCAATTAAATATTTAATTAGGATGATGTATGGAGAAGAGAGTTACGTAAGTGTAGAAGATGAGAAAGGTTAAGTGAGTGGAGTTTGGTAAAACCGTGGGGTCCACATGAGTGGTTAAAAGGAAATAAAATAAAAGTATGGAAAGTGGTGGAAGTTTTACGTAAGAGTTTATAAGATGGGTTTAGTAAAATGGATGAACCATGTGGGGCCACTTAAGTATATATATCTTAGTTTAATATTTTGAATATAAAGTGGGGTCCATTTGGGTAGGTGAAAGAGTTTTGATAGGATTTAGAAAAATAGGGGTGTGTGTTTAGTAGATAGTTAACTATTTTATTTTGGATTGACTTGTCATTATTTTGGGGTTGATTAATGATTGTTTTGAGAATGTTGGGGATATGTAAATATTATTGGGTGGTTGTGTGAGTATGGAGATGATTATCTCTTGTGATGTTGGATTTATGTTTATGTGATGCCCGATGAAGCTCTTGGAAGAGTGGTGGAAGTAGCACTAGTACTTGCCCGATGAAGCTCTTTGAGAATAAAGTGGTGGGGGTGTATACTTGTCCGGTGAAGCCCAAGAGGGTGGTGGAAAGCATATACTTGCCCGGGGAAGCTCTAAGAGAGTGGTGGGAAGTGGTGTACTTGCCGATGAAGCCTTTCAGAGAGTGGTGGGAAATGTCTTTGTGTAACGGTATCGTAAAGTGTACCTGCCCGGTGAAGCTCTTTAAGAGAGTGGTGAGAGGTGACACTCGACCTTGTTTTGTATGCGAGCAACTCGGTGGTGATTTAATATATATAGTGAATGGTTTCAATTGAACTGGGGTATGAGTTGGTGAGTGACCAAGTGAGTTTGGGTGTGACTTGGTTACGTTGACAAAATTATTGTATGATCATATGTTAGTGACTTATAATCCTGATAGCATGAATGTTAATGGTTTGATATGTTGTCATGTGAAGATGTGTGTAAGAGAATGATGATGTGTGTTATTCGATAATCTTATTCTAAGTTGATGTTTAATACTTATGTATGTTTATATGATATATTTTTGTTAAGCTCACCCTTGCATGTTTGTGGTTGTGGTTTTCACCTACGATGATCGTTCTTGTACGGGAGTAGATACTGTTACAGTCATAGTTAAAGTGGAGTAAGCGGTGAGATATAGGGGAGAACTGTGGGATTTTAATTTCATTGTTAATATTTTTGTAATGGAATTTTATGAATGCTCTATAGTTGCATTTGGTTTTAGAAGCTTTTATTTAAATTGTATTTCGAAATAGTATCAGAGTTAAATTTTAAAAGTTTTTTGCAACTTATGACATCCCAAAAATCTGGGGTGTTACAGCGGTGGGGTCCGCCTCTCACCGTCGTCTGCCTGTGATGCGGTGCGGAGGTAATCCACGAAGGGCTGCATTTGAGGTGGCATGGGGAAAAATTGAATGAAGGATTGCCCAGAAATCAAAATTGAAACTTTTATGGGGAATTTGAATGGGCAGTGTTTAGGGATTTTGGGTGGAGATGAAAGGAGGGAAGCTTCATGATTTGTGTTTAGGGATTTGGAAAAGAGAAAGAAAAATTGTTAGGGTTGTTGTGAAAATTGGGAATTGATAAATAGAGAGAAAAGGAGAAATAGATTAAGGGCGGTAGTGGTGGAAGGTTGCTTGGAAGAGACGCGTGATGATGAGGGAATTGGCATACCTTAATTTCAAGTCAAGCTTGACTAGGAAGAAAGGGAAGAACAGAGAAATGAAGTCCATGATTACGAAACAGAGCATTGTTTGAATTGAAACAGAGAGAAGTTTATCTTATTGCAATTGCTTATTTGCAAATGGTTTCTTTGTGTATTGCTTGATGAATGCAAGTGTACATGGTGGTATTTGTTCATACCACCGAGATTCAGACGATTCGAAGGGGTGCTGGGGTACATGGTGATCAAGACGACGAGAGGCGTGGTTGACGACGGTGATGGTGGCGTATAGGGGAAGCCGAGAAAGTGGACCTAGAGGAGAAGCTTACACGTGTGGCATTGGAGTGGATTTGATTGTTAGAGAAAAGAAAAAAAATGAAATTAAAATCATTAACAGGGAAGAGAGAGAAAAATCTGGACAACTAAGGATAAAAATGGAAAAGGCACACCACATCAACACGCAATTAATGACGTTAGTGCAAACTTAACGGATAGGACCTGATTCATGCAAATTTTATATCTTTGGGACCCAATATCTTCATTTTTAAAACCGAGTACAAAATAGAAATTCAGTCCCCAACTTGGGGACTAAAAAGGTATTTAAGCCTTTAGTTAATTATATAAATGTTAATTATGTTTTTAAAATATATCTATAAGAATTAAAAATAAACAATAAACAAATTAATGACGGGAAATTTTACTTTTTTAAAATAAAAAATTGAAAAAAGTATGTGAAAATCCTAATTAATATGAAATTTGTAAAGAAATATCTAACTGAAATAACTGATACTATGTTTTATGATAAAATTGCCATAAACGTGAATGCAACGATATTTACTTTATTAAGTAATATTCTAATTAGAAAATTTAAATACTATTCTATAAGTATGATTTCACTTTTTACGTTTTTACATTGTTGATATATTAAATATAGCTTTACTTTAAAAATTAAAAGATTAAAATATTAAATTATATATAGTTTTATGCTAAATGAAATAACAGTATGTATGTTTTCCAAATTATTGTATTCTAATATGTTTGTTAAGTGAATTTTTACTGATGATGTATTTCAAGTTTTAATGTTTAATTTTAGAAACTTTTTATGAATTGTTGGAACTAAGACTATTTTTGTATAGATCACCTTCACAAAAATATTTATTATTGAAATGTTAACTCATATTATTTAAGTTAAATGATTTCATTTGTTATTTAATTTTGTAGAAAAATTTTAAATGAGTTTATTTATATTTATTTATTTCAATTTAGTTTTTGTTTTGAAAATTTAATGCAATTAAATTATTTTCCTTAGTACTATATTACATAAATAAAAATGTGTTATATGTTAGTTCCTAATTTTTTCTATTTTTCCAAATAAAAAGAATATCAATTTGTATAAAATTTTTTGTAAAGATTTATATACAAATTAAATTTTGTTTGAATTTAGAGAGGAATAAAATTGTTTAATTTGTTTAAAAAAATAAACTAAATTGAGAAAAAAAATAAAAATACAAAAACTAAATTGAAACAAAATAAAAATATAAGGACCAAATTAAGACAAATACAATGACAGAAGACAGTGACACGTGACACTATCAGTACCATGTCACAGTGTCATTGTCATGCTATACAATGTCAGTTTGATACATGACATTTAAAAAAAATAAAAAATAAAAAAGAAATAATTCAAAAAATATTTAAAAATTTCAAAAGAGCCATTAGTATGAAACTAATAACAAGCTTTAAATTTTTAAAAATAGAGAACCAACTGAAAAAAAAAATCATTAAAAATAGAAATTATCTGAATAATTAAACCTGGGAAGAAATGATATTAGAGTGATCTAAAGTTATAATTATGATAAGGAAGCAAATTATAACCCTGAAAAGAAATTGGCTTAAATAAATTTTTGCATGTCACGGGCCTGAACAAAATTTTCACGTTTTGTTCCTCTTGAAATGTTTATTTTCCTCTTCGATATATGTTATTTACTAGCATCTATTAATCAATAAGTGGTTGGTTATTTTCTACTTAAATAAACTTTTAGTCTTCAATAAAGTTATAGATTTTGTTTTTGGTCCTTAATTAAAATAAGTTCATTGATTTTTTATTCCTAAAAAAATATTATAGAAAATTAAAATTATATTCTTTTATTGAAATATAAAAGACAAAATCCAAAATGTTTATTGGTGACCAAAAATATTTAAACAGATAATTTATATTTATTTTCTGAAAAGTATAATATTAAAACTATACTGTTAAATAAAAAGTAAAAATAATAATTTTGAAGCAAAGTAAAAGCAATGCCTTAAGGTAGTATATTAAAATTACCTTTAGTAATATATTACAAGTTATAGATAAATTCTGTATACTTACCTAGAAGTAATATAATCGTCTTAATAAATAAAAATTATTTATAATGATTTAACAATTAAATTATCAAAATTAGATTATAATTTATTTCATCTCATGTAGAAAATGAGACAATATTTTTACAATTCTTAATAATTTCCATTTAAGTAATTATATTATAATTTGTCCAAACATAATTTATTTTAATTGATCTTCGGTCTTCACTACATTTACTAATAGATGCATCTTTGATTTTACTTCAATCAATCCTAAAACTTTATTACTATTACAAATAGACACTTAAAATATTAATTTTGTCCTAATTAATCTTTAAAACTTGTCCAAATTTTTGTAAGCAATCTCTTTTTTTCCTAATAAGTTTAGGTTAAATTATTTACATCAAATCATTATTTAAATTTAGATTCAATCCTTTAAAATATCCCTATTTTGTAAGATTTTCTCAATTAGATCCTCGTATTGTAAAATCTCTCAATTAGGTCCCTGAATGTGAAAAATTGGATCAATTTAGGACTTGTCATTAATTTGGATGAACGACGTTAAAAAATAGGTTAAAAGCTCTTTTTGGTCCCAATTTTGGTTCGGAAAATTCGTTTTGGTCCCTGAGTTGAATTTGTGTTCAATTTCGTCCCAAAGAACGAATTAAATGTTCAATTTGGTCCTTTTTCAGTAACTCCGTTAAAATGGTTAACG
>NC_028354.1:2982144-3001403 GCF_000741045.1 Vigna radiata var. radiata
TGATTAGGATCTCTACCATCATAAATTGAACTTCATTAAAGTATTTGATAAGGATCTCTACCATCATAAATCTCATTTCTTCGTTGTTCCTTCGGAATAAAATCGAATGCTTCCCTGCTTCCCTGACTCATTACAAATCAATGCTGCAATTTGCACGGAAAATGTATTAATTGTAGACAAAGACATCAGAGATATTCTTACTAACCTCTGAAACCCTAATAGGGATAAGGAAGAACAACTCTGCCCAAAATTAGGGTTCAGATTTGGGGAAAAGAGCACACAAAGTGGAATTGGAAAATGCTGGAGGCTGCCACGGTGGTTCCCGTTTATGCTTTTGGGTTTGTTTTCTGCAGGTGCGAGATGCGACGGTGATGGAGGTGTGATGGTGATGGAGGTGCGAGGGTGATGGAGGTGCGATGGTGATGGAGGTGCGAGGGTGATGGAGGTGCGATGGTGATGGAGGTGCGAGGGTGATGGAGGTGCGATGGTGATGGAGGTGCGACGGTGATGGAGGTGCGAGGTGCGATGGTTGCTGAGGGCGTGCGAGGAAGAAGATGATGGACGGTGGTCGGTGGTCGGCGGTTGGGGTTTGGGTAATGGTAGAGGAATTAGGGTTTCAGAGGAAGAAGAAAGTCTTTCTTTTTTTCCAGGGACCAAAACGAATTTTCCGAACCAAAATTGTGACCAAAAAGAGCTTTTAACCTTTTTCCCACTTTGTCCTTCTAAATTTTTTAAAAAATCCTAATTCCAACTGAAAAGGACTCCTAGTCAGCAAAGAAATGACACCTCACTCAGCAGTTGCAGAGCTGGACACGTTGTCGTTAACCATTTTAACGGAGTTACTGAAAAAGGACCAAATTGAACATTTAATTCGTTCTTTGGGACGAAATTGAACACAAATTCAACTCAGGGACCAAAACGAATTTTCCGAACCAAAATTGGGACCAAAAAGAGCTTTTAACCTAAAAAATATTGTGTGTGACAGGATGATATTATTAAGTTTTAGTGACGTTGTAGGGTGATACTACTATTTTTGAATTCTTTTATTTACATATTAAAAAAAATCAAAACCCAACGTTGTAAATTTCAAATATGTCCATGGATTTTACGACCCGCACAACCATCATCAACCACTGCGAGAACCCAGAACAACCATCCTCAACCACCACAGGTACCCAGAAAAGCGAGAAAGGACCTCAACGCAAAAAAAAAAAAAAAAACAATGCAAAAAGGAAGAACCCAAAACGAAACATCAAGAACACAAGAAATTCCAATAACTCAAACTTAGATTCCAATTTGAAACCCCCAAAATCATAGAACAAACAAAACCCTAAATTGCAGGATCCAAAATCCCAAATTAACAATTTCAGAAACCCTAACCCCAATGTTGCAAAAGAAGAACTCTAATTCGCGTTCCAATCTATAGAAAAGAAAGCAAAAGCAACCCCCAGATCGCGAGTCCAAACACGTTCTCCCTTTGCCGCGAAGATGATGGAGGGTGAGATCCTCGCGTCGCGAAACGTCGTGCTTGAGCCCCTTAAAACCCGTCTTTACTTCCCTGTGAGAAAACCCCAAACAGAACCCAGGACGGGGAAAGGAGAAAGAAAGGAACGAAAAACGCGCCATCACAATCTACCCGGAGGATACGAAGACGCTGTCGGGTCTCGCTCTTTCCACGCTGTCATCGTCACCGCCATTTGTCCCAGCATGAAACGCAGAAGCCCTCCTCTCCTTGCAGGACGAACTAGAGTAGAGGAGAGAAAGGAAAACATTGCCACCCTCTGTAAGACGAATAGATTGCAATGAAATAAAAACGTTGCGTTTTGATTTTTCATTGAAGTTTTTTAAATATGTAAATAAAAGAAAGCCAGCTTCACCTACCCACGTGTGCCACGTCTAGAGCTGTCAAATTGGCTCACTTGATAGGCCCTGGCCCTAACCCATGTGGGTTGAGGCCAAAAAAGCTCACAAGACCAAAAAAATATTTTATTGAAAAAGCCCACAGGGCTAAAAAGCCTCAAAGCCCTATGGGTCAAGGCCAGCCCATAGGTCTTTCTTTTTACCAAATTTCTAAAACAATCAAATGCAAATAATCTCTAATACCACTCAATCGTTTCATGATTGGAAGTACCAAAACAACAAGCGTACAAGGGAAAAGATTGGCACAACGAGATACTACGAATCTGCACTTCCAAAAACAATAGGGCTAAAAAGCCTCAAAGCCCTATGGGTCAAGGCCAGCCCATGGGTCTTTCTTTTTACCAAATTTCTAAAACAATCAAATGCAAATAATCTCTAATACCACTCAATCGTTTCATGAGTGGAAGTACCAAAACAACAAGTGTACAAAGGAAAAGATTGGCACAACGAGATACTACAAATCTGCACTTCCAAAAACAACCCCTGCACAACTAAATACATAATCCAAGCAAAGGGAAACATGCCACAAATGTGTTTATATATATAAATAAATTTGTTTCTATCAAATCATAAACCAGTTTTTGTAGCCATGGTCTTATAAAAAAAGGGAAAAAAGTGTTGCTGTAATTTAATTAAATTTAATGATGCTAATGAAAATTGTGTCCAAATAGAATTCAAATATTACAAATATGGATGAAAATCTTTATAACCACTAATTGTGAAATATTAAGAAATTAAAAGAACTATTATTAATTTTTATAATAAAAATAATAAATATTGAGAAATTAAAAAAAAACATTCAGTCAAACATTTATTATGTTTCATATAGTTCCATTTATAGGATTAATAATAAGTGCAGTAAGTTATTTATAATTCAAAAACCTATTATTAATTTTTTATAATAATAATAATAATAAATAAATAAATAACAATAACGTTGTTTAAATTTATTACTGTAAGATGTCGTTCATCAAAATAGAATTTTATTTAAATTTTCGAGTTTGAATTTATTCAAAAATTTTATGATTANATTATTCATATTAGATATATAAACTAAAATCTACTTGTAAATAATTTTCACATTAAAATTGAATTATGATTTATTTTTAATAAGTTAAAATTTAATAATTAATACTAAATTAAATATTTTAAAAACATTTAATTAAATATCTAATTAAGCATTTTAATTAAATAATATTTTTAATGGATATATTTTTAGGAAAAAGAAATTTCATATTAGTAAAAGTAACAATAACTTAGACTGCACTGATCAATAAATAATAACAATAATTAATAAATAATTAAGAAAATAATCAAAATATTATAAATATTGCACTGCTACAATGAAAAATACTGCACTGAAAAATTATGATTATAAATACTGTATCGAAAAATTAATAAGTGATAAGTAAATAATTAAAAAAAATAGTCAAATTCATAATTTTATGAAATTAAATTTTTAACATGAAAAATAATTTCACATTTCTTTCTTAAATTAAAAAATATATAAAATTTAATGATATAAAGAATTTGAGTCTTAAATAATTAAATTAGGAATTTGTGAGAAAGTAAACAAATTCAAAAATTAAAGTAGATATAAGTTGATTTAGTGGGGCTAAACTCACTTTAATCCTAATCCCAACCCACTTGAGAAGGGGTTTGGGGGGTTGGAGCTTTTTTTTTTGGGCCCCACTTGAGGAGCTTTTTAAAATGGGGCTTTTAAAGGAATGAGTTAGAGCTAACCCATGGGACATGGATCAAGTTCACACCTCTAGCCACGCCAATAAAACTTGATAATGTCATTGTGCAATATACACTCAATTTTAAAGCCGACCACCCAAATTAACGGCAAGTCCTTAATTGATACAAATTTCAGATTCAGGGACTTAATTGAGAGATTTTACAATACCGGGACCTAATTGAGAAAACTCTACAAAAATAGAGATGTTCTAAATGATTAAACCTTAAATTTATAATATTTTTAATTGATTATGTGATAAATTTTTTTAAATATACACCTCAAATTTTATTTTATTCTGGTTAATCCTTACCATTTATCTTACTTTATAAATATTATTTAATAGAGATTATTTAAAATTAATCATAATATAAACAATTGTATTATAAATAGTTACTTATCTGAATTAAAATAGATTCAACATTTTTAAATAAAATTTAAAATTTAAATATTTCTAATACTTCTATTAGTTTAAGACATGCAGATTCTTAATCTTATTCTTCAAAATTAGAAACTAAAATTGTAAGCGATACCATTATAATACAATCAACAAATTCAGTCAAAGTAAAATAATTTTGCATAAACAATTTAAACGTCTTATCAAATGAAAATATCTGTAAAAATCAAATGGATCTTTTGATTTTATTTTCTTTATTTCTAAATTCTTATTTTTTTATTGTATTTTAATACATAAAAAAACGAGTCATAGTAAGAAGAAGAAAAATGAAAAAACATTGACATTTAATTCAAACTTAATAAAAAACTGTTTATAAATATTGATAAGTTTTTAGAATAAATTGAAATAAAAATAAAAATTTAAATTGCCTATTTATAAAAATGATAATGTTTAAGGATCTTGGAGTAAAATTAAAGTTACAGGTATACGTTTACAAATGTGATAAGGTTTCATTCAGCGTTAATTAATTAAAATTTAAAGTCCTTATTTGTAAAAAAAGAAAAAGGTAAACTTTTGGGGATGCCTGTTTATTTTATTTTTCCTATTTGCAGAAGTTAAAAAGCCTCTATAAAACATGAAACAGAAGCTGGGTTTTTCCTTTAAGCAGATCTAAGTGTAACCCAATTTTACAGTTTAAAAGGCTTGCTTGCAGTGCCTACGAGCTCTCGGCTTTGGCATTATTGAGGCTCTTTCGGATTGAATAGAAAACACGCAAAGTGCTACCATCGAAGGGTTTTCACTGCCTCATTTTGTTTCTCGTAGGTCGCAGGTAAGCACTGAATCGATTTTCATTATTCTGCTATGGATCAAAATTGACTCGAATTTGATTACGTGTTTTACTTTTCATGGATCATTTGATTTCGATTGATTCTTAAATGGTTATTGCCACGTCGTTGTTGAATGAATGAGAGTGATGTTAGAAGGATTTTTCCATTTTGGTTTTGGTTGTCATGTACTGAGGATTTCATGACATGCTGTAATTGATAGTTGTAGGTCCCCACTTGTGTGGGTATTTACTCTATGCAATCAAGTTTGATTTTTTTAGCTAGTCACTTGTAAGTGTGTGTGTGTGTGTTCAAAGTGTAGGCTTAAATGACATGCAATGTGGCATTGGTGGGTTTTGGATCCCTGAAGGAAGCTGGTGCTTCTTGAATTGCTTCTCTTGTGCAGCTCCCCTCTTTTAATAGGGGAACTTGCATTGTTCTTCACATAATTTACTAAGAAAGTAGCGTTGTAGTCAAATTGAGGATTGAGATGAATGAATATTCCTTCAATATAAATCTAGTTTGTTTTTTCTGACAAGTTTTTTTATTTTATTATAAACGTGAGTTTCTTTTTTCCGGAGAATGTGGATTGGTTCATTCGGTTGATAATATTCGTGTGAAATTTCGGGATATGTGAGACTATGCATATGAATTTTTTGTTTTTTTAGTTTTGTTGATATAATGAAATTTAATTGCTGACTATAGATCCTAATTTTTCATCTTATGTACACTTTGTTATCAATTTAGTGACACTGGTTTTTTATATTTTCATTTTTTTCTCATTGAGATGCAGGGGAACTTAGTTGACCAAAGCTTGACAACTGGCAGAAAAATTTTTCGAAGTCTCTGTCTGGTGCCATGGTTTACATAACTGAGTGGGACAAATTTGTGGAGCAATCCATTCAGTTGTTCCGTGCTGATCCTGATTCTGTAATTCTATACCTTCAACTTTTTCTCGTTTCTTAAAGTAACAGAAGCCTGACAAACTTCATTCAGACTTTTGTTTTATTTTACTATTATAAAAGCCTTTAATTGGTATATTTGCTCTATTTTCATGTTCAGTTGTGCAATACTCAATTGATTTTTTATAATTAAGTTTCTTGGTTGTCCAAGTTGTCCAACTTGTCCTTCTTGTTCTATCAAAACGTACTGAAAAATGAAATTTGTTCTATTGTATTTGGAGCAGACACGGTATGTCATGAAGTACAGGCACTGTGATGGCAAGTTGGTTCTTAAGGTCACTGATAACCGACAGGTATCAGTTTGTTTTTCTAGAACAAAACAAATATATATTCAATGTATTTTAACTTTTAAATGCCAGTCTTTTGTGCATGTTTGAAATTGTAAATGTGGATTGACATGAAATCATAATCTGATTCTTCTATACAAAATGTGTTAATGGGTTTAAAGTGTTCAACCAAGTTTATCTGCTGAGAGATAGATTTAACTCGTTTCCTCAATCCAAAATTACATAACAGTTTATTAGTTAAACAGAGAGTTTGACAATCTTGCAGTTCATGGTTGTCTATTTTTTCTGCCAACTTGATGAATGGCATGATCCAATTATTTTTTTTCCTCCCTTAGGAGTTGTGTGCCATGCTGAATTGCTTCCATGGGTGAATTACTTTGGGTTGTTACTCCAAGGTCGTATCACCCATTTTGATAAAAATGGCCTACTTGCCCTAATTGCTGCATGACCCTTTCCTAATACATGATCCCTCCGCCTTTGTTTGTTCCTCTCTTCCCTTGTAGTTCTCCCTCTCTACTCTAACCTACTGGATCCTATCTTTCCTCTTGTTTTGTGTTCTGTTCTCCTTCTAAAGTTACTGTAAATGTTAAAAAGGTGGAGGTGCTTGTAGAATAAATTACACTAATCAGTCGTAAGGTTATGTGAAGTTACACAAGCACCTTCTGCTTATTAACATCTTCCTTATAGGGGTAGACGGTGTAATGCTTTCAAACAATTAGGGTGGTTACCGTAATGCATAAAGAATGTTAGTATAATGTTTTGTAAACAATTAAGGGAGGTGTGTAGGGATGGAAAAATTCAGGAATGTTTTTTGTATTTTTAAGAGGTGGTTAGTGCAATTTACTCTACTATTTATTTTGTTGTTGATGTGATTTGAAAGTTGAGGTTTGTAATCTAGTGATTATTTACTATCTGACTATATTAGTATCTCACTTTATAACTTGTTTGGTTTGGATAGAGGATTAATGGACTACTCTTCTTCTAGGGCTATAAACACCTAATTCTGTTTTGCTTTAAGACTAAATTAGTTTTCTTTTTTTTCTTTTTGGTGAGCATCTATGTCATGAACATTGCCTGATTGTGTTTCCAAATAATTTGGAATGAAAAATGAGTTTAAGGCTGATCAATGGCCTAATTGGACATTAAGTTAATGTTTTGTTGAATGTTCCGTTCTCCTCTGGCGTTATATAATTTAGATAATTTTAGAGAAATGTTAGCAATACACCAAGGAATTCAACTTGGGATTCTATTCAGACTTGGAAAGGGGATACAAAATCGTAAACCGTGGAACTACAACATGATGCATAAGGTTCTATAAGATATATAAAATTCGTACAAATGCATATAACATAAAAGAGAAAAACCCATGTGATAGGATCTAAGGTAAGAGGATAGAAAGAAGAGGAAATGAGAGAGCAGTTAGGAAAAGCGGGATGGAGGTGAGAGCAGTTAGGAAAGGCGGGATGGAGGTCTTTTATAAATAGAGTTCTATTCAGTGTTAGAGAGGAGTCAGTCATATTCTTTCGTATAGACAGGTCTTAGACCTTGTGAGGGGGGTTAGGCTGCCATTAGATGGAGGGAGGTTATGCTTCCAGATACTGATTGTACGCTACTTTTGTTGATGAGAATTAAGATAATTCATTCTTTTTCGATTGTTTTTCTTGCTGTGATTGTGTGAGTGAGTTGTCACCGTAAGGTTTCATACTCAAGAACCTAACACCATGTAACATTTAATTAAGGTTAAATTTATAATCACAGACTAATAAGCATATGAAAGTCAGTGGCTAAACCCCACAAAGCTCATTTCACAAGTCATAAATAACAAAGCAATATAAAAATGACTGTAGTAGTGCCAAGTGACTTTTCCAAGAGCCAAACACAACATTTGAACTCTTAGACTAGACCTCTAAAATAGATCATCCAAATTGAAATTATAATTGCTTTAGAGATCCTTATTTCTTCCGTAGTAGAGAACCAATGGACCACGCAAGCCGAGCAGCAAAAGTAGAGCAACCAAACAGAGAGTCTGCAACCTCAAGCACACAATAAAGAGGGTTGCAGTGGTTCATGCAATGCATTTTGGGGGCCTGGTAAGAGATGACACATGTTTCAATAGAGTTTGAAAAGGATGTAGTGATGTCAGGTCAATTAAGGTGTTTTTCTCTATTGCTAGTGGGTTATAGAGTGGTTGGTTTTGAGGCTTGGGTTTTACGGGCTTAGGTTTACAGAAGCCCAAAATGAAAAAGAAACTTGACCCAATTCCAAAAGTTGGCTCTCAAACAAGATCCACACAAACTTAAAAGCTCTCAGATTCCACGTTTTTTACAATTCTACCTCTTTTGCTCAACATCTATTCTAAGCATGGACAAACTTGTTAAGGCATGATAGAGTTATAGAATCATATGTGATTCTGTCTACCATGCAATGCACTAACAAATTATTTCCATTACATTCTACAATTGGGTAAAAATAATGGGATCTCAACTCTCAATGACGAGTCTCATTAATTTTATAATGATACAAACCCATTTATAGGTGTACATCTAGTTGCTTAAGCTTTTAGGAGAATTGGTTCTTATGCCTTTTCAGCCTGGTGGTCTGAAGTTAGTCCCTTCCATGCACCCTTTTATATCTATGTTGACTTGAGTTCAACATGTAAAGGGCTTGTGCATTCTCTGCTCTCGTCCAAATGGTCTCTTGCATGAGTGGCATGTTGGAGATATCTAACCATTCAAAACCTTCCAGTAATTGAGACCACCAATCCAATAATAGCTTGGATATTGATGAAATTGTGAGGAGATTCGTTAGAGTGGAAAAATTGTTGTTTTGGAGTTCAACATGTTCTCTGATGGCGGCCTAAATGAAAGTGGTATCAAGGAATCCTTGAACCTACTAGATTATCTTTAACTGAAGCATTAAGAGGAATAGGGAAAGACCATTTAAAATAAAATTCTATACTGCCAATAAAAGCACTTTTCTAAGATAGCAATCCAAATCTAAAACAAATTCTAGCCCTCAGATGAAAATAATCCTAGATGTCTAGACTGCATACCATATAAATGACTCCTCATGAGCAACAAATCCAAGAGGTTGCTCCATGTAGACTTAATAAAGATCACCATGTAAAAAGGCATTTTTGACATCAAGCTGAAACACTCTAGTGGTGAATGGCTGTGATGGAAAAGAGAAGTCAAATAGATGTCATTATGGTAATAGGAGGGGAGGTGTCAATATAATCTTGGCCATAGATTTGAGTGTAGCTTTTGGCAACCAGTCCAGTTTTATGGCGACTAATGGTACCATCTTGTCTTGTTTTAAGAGTATACAACCATTAACACCAAACAATTGATTTGCTAGCTGGAAGAGGAACCAACTCCTAAGTACCACTACTTTGAAATGCACACATCTCCCTCAATCATTGCTTGTCTCCATTCTGGTTGGGATAGAGTTTCACCTTGTGACTTAGGAAAATTAATAGAAGATAATGAGGATATACAAGCATAGTGTATGGTGGAAAGTTGATGATAACTAAGGTTTGTATGGTGCAGAGAAGGGTTAATGATAGAATGTATACCTTTTGAACAACAATAGGCCAATCATTTTTAGAGGAGACTGGATCTAGTGCAGGAAAGGTTGTTGGGGAAGGATTAGGCATGTCCTCCACTATACCTATGAAGATCAGAAGAGAACCGTCGATACCATTTTTGAGAGTGATGATATCCCATGAAGACACATTGAAATAATCGAGGAAAATTTTATCTCAACCAAGTGTGATGTTTTTGTACAAGAAAGATTGTATAGAGGGCAACCAGGAAAAAAGGACACAGCGGGGTACCCAATCATTAAGGACAGATGATGACATCCAATTAATGAGATAGCATGTTCTAAGGATAACATGTCCCTGAAATTAGTGAAGATGACTATGCAGAAGTATCCAAATAGTATGAATAAAATATATGTTTGTGTTCGGCTACTCTATTGTGTTGAGGATTATGATTACACGAAGTCTGGTAAATGATATTATTCGATACCTTACCAAAATTGGTTCAACAAATATTCACATGAGCATTGCCACTACTAAAAAAAGGTATGCATATATCAAATTGTGTTTTTGATTTCATAAATATAAGTTTGAAATATAGAAAAGACTTTCGATCAATTCATTAACCAAGTCCAAGTATATCTAGAATAACCATAAAATCCAAGTACATGTAGAATAACCATCAACAAAGGTAACAATATTTAAAATAAAAAGGGGTAATAGTATGGGAAGGATGCCAAATATCAGAGTGAATTAAAGGAAAAAGAGATAACTTGTTTATTAAGACAATCAAGAAAAGATTGATGAATATGTTTACTTAATTGACATGATTCACATTTCAAAGTAGATAGACATTGCCTTTTGCAATTTTGTCAACCTGGGATGTCTTAATTGTTAATGAATCATCATTGAGAGATCACCGAAGCATATAGCCATGGTGATGGAGAGAGGTAGTAAAAGCCATGTGACTCAAATCTAGCATCAATTGTCTGGCTTGATATCCGATCCTTCAAGATAACATTATTTTTAGTAAAGTTCAGGATAATATCATGGGAATTGGTTAAATGGGTAATAGAAAGTAAATTAGGAGGTCAATTAGGGGCATAAGAACAAAGTCAACTGTAAGGTATGAGAAGGGTTATGTAGTACTTATGCTACAAGCTTGTGTTTGTGAACCATTGATTGCAGTTATAAAAGGAAAATTGACAGCGGTAGTAAAGGAGGAGAAAAGAGAAGGATTACTAGATACATGATCAATTGCACCAGAGTCAATGACCCAAGGACCAAGGGAGGGAGATTGAGAGAGACCAGTGAATGAATTACAGTGTGTGCCACCAAAGTAGTGTTACTGGAGAGGATTGGCATGTTGCATACCATAAAGTGTTTAAACATTGGTATAGGTAAATCAACCAATAAGGTAGGAGCAACAGGTGACTTAACAGTATATGCTTGGGCAATATTGTGTGGATGAGGGGTTTTCCCATTTAGCTTCAAATACCTATCAATTGTATGTCCAATGCGATGACATAACATGGTTTGCATTTTGGATGATTTTTAAAATTACCTGTGTGAGAGCATCCATAATTATTACTATGATGCCAAGGTAGTAGTGTTTTCACCTTTGCACAAAGTATGGTCTCCGTGTCTATCTTCCAAGGAATATGGAGCAGCTCAGACGATGAGTCACAGTAGGATTTACCAGTGAACCCAAAATCTGATAATGGGTAGCAACATACTCTTAGGGCAAGACATACATTCCCAAGGTCATAAATAATGTATTGTGATTCTTTTGTTTTTCACTTCTGCAGATTGTGGAAGGAGCTTATTAAAATCATTTAAGGCAACATGAGACCAAGATAAGCAAACATAAGACCCTCAAAATTTATTAGAGCAAGAAATGTTAAGAGATCATTGGTATGAAGAGCATTAGCGTCACTCCAAATTGATGCATGTCTTGTGTGGAGAAAAAATAGGTTTGAGTGAAGTGTGAATAGTGGATTTAATAACACTACAGAGCTAAGCATCAATATTTATCCATTTTTCACTATTTTATGTAGGAACAAATTCAGTAGTGGTGTTGAGATGGGATTTGTAGCTCAACTCTCTTAACCATAACCCAATTTTAGAAGCCAAGTGGAATAGTTAGATGCGACTATCTTCTCTGTTAGAAGTGAACTTTAAGCTTAACTCAACTCCATAAAACTGACTTGTAAGGTGAGGTTTGTACCCACTTATATACTATAAATTCGTCTTATCTCTAGTCGATGTGGGACTTCCAATACACCCCCTCACGCTGAGGTATATACATCTTGAGCGTGGGACTAAACATTAATGGGTCGTCTGATAGCGGGTGAAACAATATGCCAAACAAACAACAAATATTGCTATGATAGGCTTTTAACGATGACTCTAATACCATCTTAGAAGTGGACTTTAAGCCTAACTCAACCCCACAAAATTAGATTGTAAGGTGAGGTTTGCACCCACTTATATACTATGAATTAACTTTATTTCTAGTCGATATGAGACTTCCAACAATACTAACAATATGGTTAGGAACGATGAGAGAATCTGTTTTGGAGAATGGAAGGTAGATAGAACTACCAAACAAACTCTAATGGAGCCACCACCATAGGGTTAGGATCGCATGGAGGAGGTGACCTGGGTTAAGGTTGGTCATTTGTCAAGTGACGCCATGTGCCAATTGGAGTTATGTGTGCTGTGGGAGAAAAGTTGCATGTGAGAGTGTATGGATGGGTGGCTTGCCTCTGTATTTGGATGTTTGTGGATGAATTGGCACGATGGGATCACAACCCTATATTTGCTGGAAAGAGTGGTGGTTGTCAAAAACTCATTGGAAGCTGTGCCTAAATAGTGAAAGGGAACCTGTGAAAGGTTTGCAAAAAAATAAAAATCCTTCAAAGACAAATGGGTCTACCGGGCCAACACATTTCCGAAAAACTCTAGATATTATGATAAACTTTAGAAAAGAAAGAAACATTGAGCTGAGACCGTGTTTATGAAACAACGTGGGTGTTTCAATTATATCTATCTAGAAAAAGGAATCAATGCAATGAATAGAGGAAATTTGATATCCTCTAACAATAAATGTGATATGGAAATAAATAAAAAAATTCCTAATAATACATTTATAATCTAGATAATGTTGATTATATAATATCAATTCTGTTGGAATAATAATTAAATCTATGTATGCTAGTGTAATCACTAAGTCTAAAGTAGGGAGTAGTGTGTTGGGAAATCAGAAATCTCTTCCAACTATACCTAGTTCTGTTCCTAGCAGTCAAGTGCAGTCCTTTGATATTTCATCTCCCTAGTGTATCAGCTCTTTATTGTTATAAATAGAAGACCATAAGAGGGTCCTTTAAGCCCTCCAAAATGTGTTTTCTCTGTTTTTAATCTTAAGAAACTCCTTATTTCTTTAGCTACAGCAATACACGTGAAGTTACCCATTAATGTATCAGTTGGGTTGCCCCTTTTAATTCAGGTGGTATATAACTCTGCCAATAAAATTATTCTATCAGATTCTCTGAAGAAGAATATAATATGCATAAAAGAAACTTAAGATTAAAACAGAGAGGAAATATATTTTTGAGGGCTTGAAAGACCCCTCTAATCATCTTCTATTTATAATGATAGAAATCTGATACAATGGGAAGATGAAAGATCAAAAGAGTGTACTAGATACCTAGGGACATAACTAGGTACAGCAGGAAGCAGTTCCCAACACACTACTCCCTACTTAGACTTAATAATGACTCTAACATTATAATTATTCTGACACAAAATAATATACTATACTTGTAAAATTCTCATGATTGTTGGTGTTGAAAATTTAATTTAGCCGCAGTATGAGCTCTCATTTTAATTAGCAGAACAAAATCTGTTACATATATGACCGGTGTGGATTCAATGATTTGTAATAATTATATTCCTAGCAATTAGCATCATTTTCCATTGTTTAATGATTGACTGCCTCTTATATTATTAGCCTCGTAATCTCAATTTCTAATTGTGAATTGTTGTACTTTCTACAGTGTCTAAAGTACAAGACAGACCAAGCACAAGAGGCTAAGAAGATGGAAAAACTGAACAATATGTTCTTTGCTTTGATGGCCCGTGGTCCTGATGGTATGTCTTACTCTAATATGTTAATGTAACGATGCTTTAACTCAGAAGACTTCTATGCAACATTCTTGTTATCTATACATGGTCAAAGACACATTCTTTTGAGAATACGAAACAACTCAGTACAATATTCCTTTATGGTTTACATTGATTGTGTTTTGGATATTCTTTCCTGGTGCTGAGATTTCTTTTTACATTCTCCACTACTTGTAATTATGCAGTTGATCTATCAGAAGTCACTGGAAAAGAACAAATGGATGCTCAACCAAGCAAGAAAGGAAGAGGAAGGAAGCAATAACTTGCTCTTTGCGAGACATGATGGTTTTTAGTCAGAGAACTTTCTAAGAATTTGAACAGTTATACTTTTTCCTGACCTAATTATTACTTCAGATTCTATGATGAAAGTGGTTGTATATTTAAGTTTTGAAGTCTGAATTTTTTATCTTTTGGAAGTCTTGAGTATTACAGAATTTAGTTATGCCACCAAGATTTACTATGCATCGTTACCGTTATTGAATCCTTTTATATCCAATGGTGCAGCCAAACCACTGTGTCAGCAGCTCATCATCAAACTAGAATTTTCTTACCAACTTTAACAATTACAAAATATTGTTGTGTGCGTCTATCTATTTGAGAATTAAACTCTAAAATAATTTTAGAGGGCTTGATTGATCTTTCTCATAATCTTTTATTTATATTAATAAATTAATACAAGAGTACATGATAATTAGAGTAACCTAGACACAATATAATCATGATAATTAGAGTAACCTAGACACAATATAATCATGATAATTAGAGTAACCCTAGATACAATATAATCATGATAAATAGGATAAATATCCTAACATATCTAAATAACCCTAGACACAATATAATCATGATAATTAGAGTAACCCTAGACACAATATAATCATGATAATTAGAGTAATCCTAGACACAATATAATCATGATAATTAGAGTAACCCTAGATACAATATAATCATGATAAATAGGATAAATATCCTAACACTCCCCTTCAAGCTGGAGCATACAAATTTTATGTACCAAGCTTGGAACAAATAAATTCAATTCGAGGACCCCTTAATGATTTAGTCAATACATCTGCGAGTTGATTGTTTGACCCAATAAACTCAGTACATATTTCTTTAGTCAACAACTTTTCACGAACAAAATGACAATCAATTTCTATATGTTTAGTCCTCTCGTGAAACACTGGATTTGATGCAATGTGGAGCGCAACTTGATTATCGCAATACATCTTCGTAGTATGAATGTCACAGAATTTAAGCTCTTGAAGGAATTGTTTCACTCATATAAGTTCACATGTTAGTGACGCCATTGCTCTATACTCATCTTCCGCTGTTGATCGAACTACTACATTTTGTTTCTTACTTTTTCATGAAATAATGTTTCCTCCCAAAAAAACACAATATCCTGTAGTAGACCGTCTATCAATAGGCGAGCCTACCCAATCTGCATCACAATACCCAGAGACTTGAATGCTTCCTTTATCTTCATATANCAGTCCTTGCCCGGGAGCCTTTTTGACATACCTTAGAATGCGAATGAGAGCATTCCTGTGGTCAACACATGGGGCCTGCATGAACTGACTAACCACTCCAACTGCAAAGGATAGATATGGCCTTGTAATAGTGAGATAAATCAGTTTTCCAACCAGTCTCCTATACCTCTTTGCATGAGAGAATAATTCACCTTCTTCTATCTTTAATTTCTGGTTTGGGTCCATGGGACTGTCTACCGGTCTGCAATCAATCATGCCTGTTTCTTGTAATATATCAAGAGCATACTTCCTTTGGGAGATTACAACTCCATCTTTTGATTGCGCTACTTCAATGCCTAAGAAGTATTTGAGACTTCCAAGATCTTTGGTCTGAAAATGTCTACACAAGTACTCTTTCAGTTGAGATATTCCAACAACATCATTTCCTATAATGATAATATCATCAACATATACTATTAAGTAAACACATTTCCCAAGAGAAGAATGACAGTAAAAAACCGAATGGTCTCCTTCACTGCGTTTTAGCCCAAATTTTTGAACAATGGAGCTAAANTTTNCAAACCAAGCANNTGGTGATTNCTTGAGGCCATATAGAGATCGATGCAGTTTGCATACCATACCAGACTCCCCCTGAGCAACAAACCCAGGAGGTTGCTCCATATAAACTTCTTCCTCAAGATCACCATGTAGGAAGGCATTCTTGATATCCAATTGATGAAGTGGCCAGTGACGAATGACTGCCATGGCAAAGAAGAGGCGGATAGTAGTCATTTTGGCGACAGGAGAGAAAGTGTCACAATAATCAAGACCATAAACCTGAGTGTAACCTTTTGCAACAAGCCGAACTTTGAGCCGATCAATTTCACCATCAGGGCCGACTTTAACTGCATACACCCATCGGCAACCAACTGCCTTTTTGCCCGGGGGAAGGGGCACCAGCTCCCAAGTATTACTGTGGTCAAGAGCTTGCATTTCCACAATCATGGCTTGTCGCCATCCAGGATGATCAAGTGCTTCTTTGACAATCTTGGGTATAACAACAAAGGACACTGAGGATAAAAGAGAAAAATAGGAGGGCGACAATCGATGATAGCTAAGAAAGTTATAAATGGGATGGGGGTTTCGAGTGGAACGAGTACCTTTTTTGAGGGNAATTGGCCATGCTGAATCATTTGCACCAGGAGGCGTGGGAGGAGGTGACGAGGGAGANGAATCTGAAGCAGGAGATTCACCATTGTCTTGGGGAGGTGGACTATCCATTGGGGCCCTGTGTGGGATGATCTCAGTATGTGGAGAACCGGGTGCAGGAGGATGGTCATCAACACTTGGAATGATAGAGACAGTGGAGCTATTTGACTCAGCCATCGGAATAGGAAGGACTTGTTGAAGGATAGAAACATCTTGAACAGATGGAGAGAAGTAAGGAGTCTGTTCAAAGAAAGTGACATNANCAGACATGTAATACTTCTTAGTTTCAGGAGAGTAACACCAATATCCTTTTTGAAGTCGGGAATAGCCTAAGAAGACACATTTGAGAGCGCGAGCGGAGAGTTTGTCTAGACCTGGAGACATGTCATGAACAAAACATACACAACCAAACACCCTGGGAGATGTGTGAAAGAGAGGATCATTAGGAAACAAAATGGAGAAAGGGACTTTATTATCAAGAGAGGAGGAGGGCATCCTATTAATAAGATAACATGCAGTTAAGATGGCATCTCCCCAGTGATAGACAGGAATATGGGCACCNAGCAAAAGGGTACGAGCAGTTTCAACCAAGTGTCTATTTTTTCGTTCTGCTATACCATTTTGCTGTGGTGTATGAGGATAAGTAGACTGATGTAAGATACCATGGGAACTCAAGATGGCAGAAAAGGGGATGAGAAATACTCTTTTGCATTANCACTTCTTAATATTTTGATTACTTGACCAAATTGATTCTTGATTTCATTCAAAAAAGATGTAAAGANAGCTAACAATTCAGAACGATTTTTCATAAGATAAACCCAAGTACATCTTGAATATTCATCNATAAAGGTAACAAAATATCTAAAACCAAAGGAGGAGATACGACTAGGTATCAGAATGGATAATGGAAAAACTAGAATTACATATTGATTGAGACCTTTTAGGAAAGGAAGATCTAACATGTTTTCCTAATTGACAAGATTCACATTCTAAGGTTTGGAGACCACTAAGTTCAGGACACATCTTTTTTAATTTGGACAAATGAGGATGGCCAAGTCTATCATGTAGCACTTTAGGATTAGGAGCAACAACACAGGACACCCTTGGACGAGATCCATAATGGTATAATCCGCCAGCTTCATATCCTTCTCCAATCCGTCTCTCCGAACCACGCTCCTGTATAACAAAAGATTTATGATCAAAGGTTATTGAACAATTTAACATTTTGGTCAGCTTGCTTAGGGAAATTAAATTAAAAGGACAATTAGGGACAAAAAGGACAAAGTTGAGATTGAGGGAGGGAGACAAGGAAACATGACCGACTCCTTTGGAGGAAGTTTTAGATCCATTTGCAAGAGTTATGAAATGAGGTTTCTCTCGAAAAGAAATAGATGAGAACAAAGAGGTATTACCAAAATATGATCAGAAGCACCTGAGTCAATTACCCATGAATTTGGACCTTCCATGGATTGAGAAATGCAGGCTGTTGATGTACTGGGAGATTGAGATGATTCTGCCAAGCTGTTGGACTTTAACCTTAAATACTCTTGATATTCATCCTCGGTGAACTTAAAAGTGGAAGTTTCAATCTTCGGAGTGGAAGTTTCAGTCTTCAAAATATTGGCGGTCTTGGAAGGAAAACCATGTAAATAATAGCAATTCTCTTGAGTGTGACCCATCTTTTCACAGTATGTGCATTGAGGACGTCCCCGACCTCCTCGTCCTCCTCTAGTGCCACGTCTTCCTCTTCCTCGTGTGGCAACCATGACAGATGGTTCCACTAGTTCATGCGCTTCCTGAGTTTGAGGTACCGGGACACGTAGAAGGCGAGTGGTCAATGTTTCCATGGAGGAGACCTCATGACTAGTTAGAAGTTGATCTCTGAGATGATCAAAATCGGGATGTAGGGCACGAAGGATCAATACCATGTAATATTTGTCCAGTTTCTTTTGGATATCCTTTAATGGGTCCGCTTCCAAAAACATCCTCAGTTCTTCGACGGCAGATTGGGCTTCAGCCATAAAGGACACCATATCATGGTTTGCCATTTTAAGAGATGCAAGTTTGTTCGCAGTGTCATAGAGACGTTGAATATCCTTGGCATAAATGCTTTGAGCTTTCTTCCAAAAGGAGTGACAAGTTTTGAAAGCCCTCAGAGATATAAGAAGGTTGGGTTCCACTGATTGCCATAATAGGGCACACAACTGGAAATCTACTTGTTTCCACTTATCAACTTTTTCAGTAGGCACATGACTTCCATCTTGCTCAAGGTGGTCATAAAGCCCATGGCCAAGGAACCACATTTCAACGACAACAAACCATGATAGATAATCTTTTCCATTTAGCTTCTCGGAGGTAATTGATGGACTTCCGGAGAAGGAAAGAGCACTACCAGACGCCATCTCTGAAGATGACAAATCGTACCAGTGAGAAACAAGAAAAACCCTAAGGGTTTAGACAAACGGGACTGTGACGGTGGCTGGCAGCAGACAGCGGCGAACGGCGGCCGGCGACGGAGGATGGCCGGCAGCGGTGAGCGGTGGTGGGCGGCGAACTATGGCGCCGTACAGATGCTACGAGACAGAAACCAGAGCGGGATCGACCCGCTCTGATACCAACTTGAGAATTATACTGTAAAATAATTCTAGAGGGCTTGATTGATCCCTCTCATAATCTTCTATTTATAATAATAAATTGATACAAGAGTACATGATAATTAGAGTAACC
>NC_028354.1:3001603-3012349 GCF_000741045.1 Vigna radiata var. radiata
TAACCTAGACACAATATAATCATGATAATTAGAGTAACCTTAGACACAACATAATCATGATAATTAGAGTAACCCTACACACAATATAATCATGATAAATAGGATAAATATCCTAACATATCTAAATGAGATTGGTGGCCAAATTGTTGAAGCTACAACAGGCTAAAGCTAGCTTGCAGGATTCATAGTTCATAGTCACAGGAAGTGAATATTGGATGCCATACCCCAAGGAGTATGGAATTTTAGATCCCATTAATTACACGTTATAGGTATGGTATGGGATTGACTGCTTCTTCCAACACCTCCTTTTTCTGTTCCTGCACACGTATAAAACTATAAACTCTATTTTACCCTTATTCAATCATTGTTCAAGAGATCATTCTAATGTGACTTTCTAACAAACAAAACACTTCCTCTCTGAAGAAAGTTAAAAACAATCCTTCATCAACTATGGTCCACCACAGTGAAAACTTCCTACTCTCCACGGTTGGGAACCCTCTCCAACTTCTCCCTCATCTCTCTTATCACCTAAAATACCGCGTAGTCTAATATAACTTTTCTATACATAAATTGGATCTATATTTGTCGTGAAAGGGTTTTTATATCCATATGACGGTGTGCGATTAAAATTAAGAAAACATTTGATATAAAATTACAATTGCTCGTATAGGGCTAAAGCGTGTATATAAACCAAAAAATTTAAATATTACGAGTGCAAGTACTATCAAAATCTTTTAATTCCGTTTTCAACGTATACTTTTTCTTTTGTTACTTCTGACGTTAGACCATGACAAGGCACACGCACCAGTCCAGATTCAATGTATGTGCTCGGAGACAATAATAAACTTTGATACACTCTCTCCGCAACCACCACATATATTTTCTAACATCACGTAAACATCAATGATTTTTGTAGCATCCATTTACCCAGAAAGAGATTGTGACGTAGACGTTCTAAATTTTTCAGTATATTACGTAAAATCTTCCCTCTCTATCATTGATTATTAATCAGAGTTGTTGTACTCTTATTGGTTCAATGCTTTCCGTGAATATTATTGTGTGTGCATAAATATATATATATCACAAAATAATCACTGTTCATTGGAAAAAGAGATAATGGTATTAGGTAGTGAAATTGAAACAAAACAAGTGAACAAGCTCACGTATAATAGTAGAGTCTGCGTTCTGGAAAAGTACTCAATCATTGTTCATCAGCAACAGCCATGGGAGAAGTTGACCCTGCTTTCATCCAAGACCCAGAACACAGGCCAAAGCTCTCCCCCATCCAAGTCGAAGGAATTCCCACAATTGATCTCTCTCCAATCACCAACCAAACAGTTTCAAATCTATCTTCCATTGAAAGCTTAGTGAAGGAGATAGGGAGTGCATGCAAAGAGTGGGGATTCTTCCAAGTAATCAACCATGGGGTCTCCCTCACTCTAAGGCAAAGGCTTGACAAAGCTTCAAGGATGTTCTTTGCTCAAACTCTGCAAGAGAAGAAGAAGGTTAGCAGAGATGAGATTTCACTAATCGGTTACTATGACACAGAACTCACCAAAAACGTCAGGGACTGGAAAGAAGTGTTTGATTTTCTAGCCAAAGAGCCCACTTTCATTCCTGCATCTTCTGATGAACACGATGATCGACTCATTCAATGGACTAATGCATCCCTCGAATACCCTTCAAACTTTAGGTAATTCATCTTCATTATGTAATCAATAACTATACACTGTGAACTACAGATGAACAATTAGTTAACAATGAGCAGGAATTTAATAGAAGAGTATATTGAAGAGATGGAAAAGTTGTCCTTTAAGTTGATGGAGCTGATTGCTATGAGCTTAGGCCTTGAGGCAAAGAGGTTTGAAGAGTTTTTCATGAAAGATCAAACCAGCTTTATTCGTTTCAACCATTATCCTCCATGCCCTTATCCTCACCTAGCTCTTGGTGTTGGTCGACACAAGGATGCTGGAGCCTTAACCATTCTTGCACAAGATGAGGTTGGAGGACTTGAAGTCAAACGCAAAGCAGATCAAGAATGGGTTCCAGTCAAACCTACACCAGATGCTTACATAATCAATGTTGGTGATATTATTCAGGTGGGTTCCTCAAACTATATCAAGACAGGGAGATTATAATTGTTGGAAATAATTTAAGTGTCTTAAAAATGGCAAAGTTAAAGAAAAAAAACCATAAATCCACTGTCTATATTGTACACACATAAATCTTCACCCAGATAACATATTCTCTTGGATCAAGTCTTCACATATTTGTTTTTATACCATTCTGAAAAATCTCTTAATAACGAAGGTATATTATGTGTATAATATATAAATTCATGTTTGTTTTATCGGATATTTATCCAAAATTATATATATCCCTTTATTGGGTAATTAATGCAGGTTTGGAGCAATGATTTGTATGAGAGTGTGGAACACAGAGTGATGGTTAACTCTGACAAAGAAAGGTTTTCCATTCCATTTTTCTTCAATCCTGCACATGACACAGAAGTGAAGCCTTTGGAAGAGATGACAAATGAGGAGAACCCTTCCAAATATAGGGCATACAAATGGGGCAAGTTCCTTGTTCACAGAAAGGGAAGCAATTTCAAGAAACAAAATGAAGAGAACATTCAGATTTATCATTATAAGATAGCTTAAAGGATAACAGATTTGCAGGGCCTTTTAGCTTATACATATAAAACATACTCATACAATAATGTTTCTGATATGTTTGTGGGGCTAATTATATTTGTTGCTAAATTTGACAGAGTGTCCATTGTGTAGCAGAGTTGAAGCACATAAAAGAAGAAATAAAATAATAAAAAACGTTTGTTTAACAACGTTTTTTTTCAACTATTTGACAATGCCACATGGTTGTTGTCCTTAGCTGTTTTTTTTTTTAAAAAAAATTATTCAAATAGTCAAGTGAGGGTATATTTGGAATTCAGAAAATATGAAATTTGGTTTCGTACTTTCACTATTCATCTCTCGCTTCCTCTCGTCTCTATGGATTTCTGTCATCTCCCTTCCTTTGCTCACTCCTCTCTCGCTTGCTCTCATCTCTTTCTCTTGCTCTCATCTCTCTCTGTTGCTCTCATCTTTCGGTTGCTCTCTTCACTCGCTTGCTCTCTCATATTCGAAACCATAGTCATTGTGTCTTGTCCCTTGTTTTGACATCCTTGTCGCTTGTTTTGGTAAGTAGAAGTTGGCGAACCCTAGCCATGTTTTGGAGCATTGTTTTTATCGTATTGTGCCAACCCTAACAATATTCTCCACCATTGTCTTTCGTTTATCATATAAGTGCAGGTTCAATGACAATCCAAAACCCAAAAGTAAGATGAAGTTTTGATTTTATTTAATAGTGTTGGATGAAAACACACTTTAAGGTTGTCACCACTTTAACAAGCATATAAGCACACTTTAACAACAATTTCAACTTAAAAGCACTAAACTTGTGTGAAAAAACACTGTAATTGAAATATGGTCACCTAGATTAGCACAGGTGGCTCCTACAGTTCAACTACTTGTCCAAAACCCAAAATTCATTCGGGTAATCGTTTACCAAGCTCTGGTAATCGATTACAAGGGTGATTTTTGGTGCATAGCATACAGGACTTCACCTAAGTGGCTGATCTCATTAAAAGGGGTCCCCTAATGCATGATGGGCTCCCCAAACATGACCTCCACGCATATAAGCACACTTTAACAACAATTTCAACTTAAAAGCACTAAACTTGTGTGAAACAACACTGGAATTGAGATGTGGTCACCCATGTTACCATAGGTGGCTCCTGCAATTCAACCAGTTGTTCAAAACCCAAAATTCATTCGTGTAATCATTTACCAGGCTTTGGTAATCAATTACAAGGGTAATTTTTGGTGCACAACTTACAGGATGTCACCTAAGTGGTTGATCTCATCAAAATGGGTCCCCTACTGCATGATGGGCTCCCCCAAACATGACCTCCAAGCATATAAGCACACTTTAACAACAATTTCAACTTAAAAGTACTAAACTGTGATAACCTGGGTGCCCATAGTTCAGTTCCAGTGGTTTTTTACACAAGTCCAATGATTTTAAGTTGAATTTGTTGTTTAAGTGTGCTTTTATGCTTGAAGGTCAGGTTTGGGGGATCCCATCATCGTATAGGGGACCACTTTTGATGAGATTATCCACTTAGGTGAAGTTCTTAGACTAGTGTACCCAAAAACAACCTTGTAATCGTTTACTAGAGCTTGGTAAACGATTACTCGAGTGTATTTTGAGTTTTGGACAAGTTAGGAGCCACCTGTGATAACCTGGGTGACCACAATTCAGTTCTAGTGTTTTTTTACACAAATCCAGTGATTTTATGTTGAATTTGTTGTTTAAGTGTGCTTTTATACTTAGAGGTCAGGTTTAGGGGATTCCATCATGGTGTAGGGGACCACTTTTGATGAGATCATCCACTTAGGTGAAGTTCTTAGACCAGTGCACCCAAAACACAACTTTGTAATCGTTTACCAGAGCCTGGTAAACGATTATGCGAGTGTATTTTGAGTTTTGGACAAATAACTGGTCAGTAGGAGCCACCTGTGATAACCTAGGTGACCATAGTTCAATTCCATTGTTTTTTTTTTTGTACAAGTCCAGTGATTTTAAGTAGAATTTGTTGCTTATGTGTGCTTTTATGCTTGGAGGTCAGGTTTGGGGGATCCCATCATGGTGTAGGGGACCACTTTTGATGAGATCATCCACTTAGGTGAAGTTCTTAGACCAGTGCACCCAAAAACAACCTTGTAATAAATGTATTTTGAGTTTTGGACAAGTAATTGGTCAACAGGAGCCACCTGTGATAACCTGGGTGGCCACAATTCATTCTGGTGTATTTTTTATTGCATTTTTCTGCATAATTAGCAACTGTCATTGTCATTTGCTACATCCAACTGTTTCTGTGTATTGTGAACGTTTGAACAAGTTTATTTTACCATTTTTAGCTTGTGTGCATTGTTGAAATGGTCATTTGTAAGCCTATATGTAGAGTCACCAAATTTGATGATACAAAGTTGATTTTCGAGTGTAGTGTGTTTCTTTGTTGTCTCAGTGTTTAAAAACCTTCAAATTGATGATACAAAGTTGATCAAAACATCAAATTATGTCTCCAAACATGTCTGTGCAAAATCACTTCCTAAACTATCAATTTTTCCTAAATTTGGAAGTGAACTAGTGATTTTTTGCTACATTGTGTTTCTTTGCTGCCTTAGTGCTTAAACACTTTCAAATTGATGATATAAAGTTGCTTGAACCATCATTTGAGCTTTTAAAACAATGTCAATCATTTTTGGGTTTGAAAGCACATTTTTCAAACCACTTTTCTGGTGCAGCATGATCTTAAGCAATTTGCTAAGTTCATCATCTCACAAACATTATTTCATTCTTCTATCACAAACATTACTACTACCTCAAAATGACCTCCTTATTCTTTAACCTTTTTAAAGACATCTAAATATAAACCACTTCAATAACGGAGGAAATTAAATTACAATTATGAATTACATTACTTAACGGAACCAAACATGCATTTTGTATAAATTGAACAAAATATGTTGCATTACAGTCACTTGTTGATCTACGTACAGAGAAACTATTATTGTCTTTCATAAACTGAATACAAGAATTACTTATTTTTTATTCTACGCACTACATTTCCGGTGTACGGGGTCCTAAGCGTTTGGCTCTTGTAACGCCTTCGTGATCCCACCCTCACATACGTCTTCAGAGGAGGTTGGTTGTTGGACATTCCATTCGGTTGGTTGTTGGACATGCCACCCGCTTGGTTGTTGGACATGCCAGCCGGGGTAGAAAAAACCATTGTTCATGGATGGATTTGCACGTGGCGCACTCTGTTGACCATCATCTTTTTTTGTTCTACTAGCCTTCTCTTCAGCCAACTCTGCCTCTAGGACAACAACCCTCCTTTTAAGTTCTTCATGTACATATTCTTACTCCTCTAAACACAAAAGGAAAAACGCAAAACCTAAACCGAGAAGAAAATGGAGGAAGAACGCATTTACCTTGTTGAAAGGAAGATGCTCACCGAAACTTCCCATTTCGAACACCGAGAATGACAACCAACAGCGAGAATGATAAGGAAAATGGAGAAAGAGAATGAAGACACACACGGAGAACGAAAACGCAGAAGGAGAAGAAAAATGAAGAGAGAACCTTCGTTTCTAATGAAACAAGGCAAGGGTATACTTGGAATTCCAATTTTCTGAAACCCTCCTCAATTTCAAGGACAAATTTTATCAATAAAATAAAAATAAAAATGAACCAATAGAATGCTGACAACTGGCATTGTCAAAAGTGTGTTAAAAAAGGGTTATCAAAATAACGGATTCTTAAAATAATATTGTTTGCCAAAATACTTTTAATATGTTTCATTTTCTGCTTTTAAATCATTCTTCCACAGTAATAATAAATTTGAATGCAGCAAATCAGATTTTTACTTGCTATTTTGATGATAATAATGTTCATATTATTTTCTATCTCATTTCAGTTATATTGAATTTTAAATTTATAAGATTTTTAAATGAATATATGATTTGTTCAATTTAAAGTCCTATGCTATTTCTTTTTTAATTTTTTAAAATTGATACATATTGATGAATTTTTGTAAAGAAGTCCATAAAAATTTTAAATATCTTGGTTTTGTTTGGATTGTTGTAATTGAAATTATGAATTTAATAAAAGCTCCTATTTA
The DNA here is from genome assembly GCF_000741045.1 of Vigna radiata var. radiata. Classification (NCBI taxonomy): domain Eukaryota; kingdom Viridiplantae; phylum Streptophyta; class Magnoliopsida; order Fabales; family Fabaceae; genus Vigna; species Vigna radiata. The sequence goes on from NC_028354.1 coordinate 3,008,349, forward strand.
GGTGTATGTTTACAATATACACACATAGCTTAGCTTAGATGTGTTCTAAACATACACTAAATTTATTTGTTTAATTTTTCAATTTTAAAAATTGTTTTTCTTTTTCTATTTTTCTCTGAAAATTCGAGTTATGTTTTAGTCTTTTTTTCTCTATTGTGTTTTTAGTTCTTTTTATTTAGGTTTAAACCTCTTTTTGGTCCCTAAGTTATGAGCGGATGTTCAGTTTAGTCCCCGCTTTTAAAAATGTAAGTCTTTGGTTCCTAAGTTATAAAAAATGTATCAAATGAGTCCTTTTTTGATGTTCATGGTCAAAGTACAAAGAGCAATCTAAAGTGCTGTTATTATTAATAAACAAATAAGAGCAATCTAAAGATGTAGCCGTTGTTAAGAAACAACCAAAAACAGTATTTCAAGTCAAAAAAGGACTCATTTGATACATTTTTTATAACTTAGGGACCAAAGATTTACATTTTTAAAAACAGGGACTAAACTGAACATCTACTTATAACTTAGGGACCAAAAAGAGGTTTAAACCTTTTATTTACATATAATTAATTTTTAGAGTTTAATTCCCAAAATCAATAACATACAATATAAATTGAGTTTTGTATTGATTGTTTAATGTTTTGAGTTTATTTTTCTTGTCTCTAATTTTAGAATTGTACTTTATGATTGTAATTTATGTTTCTATTAAATACATATGAAGCAAATACATATGGATTAAATTGAATGATATTTTAACTTTAATGATCTAATGGTGTTTGCTGAATTGAATTAATTAATCGAATCGATTCAAACTTGAATCTAAATCCTTAGAAGAGTATGATTAGAATAATTGTACAAACCTTGAATATGTGAATTGAATTTTCGTTTTTCTTTAATTTCATTTGCAATTATTTTTAGTTGTTTGTGTTTCTAATTATCTTTCACATAAAATCTCCAAATTGCATTGTATGATACAATTAATATGTATCCTTTAATAAAAAACCGAGGTTACATTAGACATGGTAAAACTTTATACAAAACTTAAAGGCTTTGATTTGAAAATAACATTAAAAATCTGATTTCAAAAATTAAAACTATGTTGATTCTTGATTTTTCTTTAAGGCAGTATTTGGATTGTGAAGTAAATTTGAGAGTGAGAGTAGATAAATTTCACGAGATGGAGAAATATTTGTGGTGTTTTTTGGATTAATGTTGTTTTCGTTTCTAAGGATTTCTTGGCAAATAGGATTAGTGAGTGACTTATGAAAGGGAGACAGAGTGTTCTTCATCCTCACATACGTAAGGGGATTCGTGTGATACAAATAGATGGGAATCAGTTCTGGGTTGGAAGGAAATTGATTCCTTTGTGTTGAAGATGAAGCTATGGTGAAACAAATAGATGAGAATTAGTTATATGTTAGAAGGAATTGATACAAGATGAAAAATCATATATAATAAATAGTAGTAATAATAATAACAATAATAAAAATATAAATAATTATTGTTTTTATAATGAATAATAATAATAAACAATATTATTATTAAATAATAATAATATATTAATTTTAATTATAAGAATAAAGTAATAATCTTACCTTTTCAATCTATTAGATTTTTATTTATTTATAATAAATCAGTCTCCAATAAACTTCACTTTACTTCCAAATCTCTTAAAAGAAGCAACTAAGATCCATTATTCATCCAAATTATCTCAAATCCATTCATTCATATTATAATACACCTAAGGAATTTAAAGAGATGAATAAAAAGAGATTTGAAGGAAAGAAAAAATTGGTCAGAGTTTGTGAATGATGTAATGAGTATGATAGATTAAAGAAATGTTTTAATTAATAAAATTATATTATTACCAATTTATTCTTATATAGAAATGTGATATAAATTTCAATAAAGTAGTAGAAATTATATTAAAATAAAATTGAATATGCTATTTATAATATGAAAAATTAAAATTGAAAAAATAAAATTAAAATTTATAAAAGGGCGTAGGAATAAATTTTAAATACATTATTTTAAATAATTCATTTTATATTATTATTAAAATTATTATTAATATTAATTATTGTTAGTATTAATATTAATTATAAATACAATTGGTTAAAATTTGTTATTAATATTAATTATAATTATAAATATTGTTATTAATTTTTCTTTTTGTAATTGAAATAGAGTAAATTACATTAGAGTAAACTCAACAATAGAAAAGAGGTTGATTGGAGTATTCACTTTAGTGCATATTCACATTTTTATTGGATAGTAAGTTGCACAATTGGATTGGAGCAAAGGTTTAGTTGGCCTAAAAGGAGAAGGGTGTTGCTCCCTCCATCTCTCTCCATCTCTCCCACTATTTTAATTTATTTCAAAAATATTCTACATCTTCTCACTATTTTCTTTTATTTCAAAAATACCTTACATCTCTCTACTATCCTTAACAATCTTTCTCTTTCTCTCTCTACATTAATAAAGTATTTACATAGTTGAGATTTGAATTTGTGATATATTACAAAATATAAAATTAAGAGGAAACTTTAATATTAGTACTTCCACCATTTCCATTTTATAAAATTAAAAGTTAGATGCAAATACAAAATAATAAATATAGTAATATTAATAAATAATGATATATTATTATTATTATATACTAACTTTATAATGACGAAAAAACTAAATAAATTCTAAATCTTTAACAAATAACTTTTTTTATATTTTAAGTATTTAATAATATTTTTATATTATTTATCTAATAAATTAAATATTTTATTCAAATTATTTGAGTCAAACATGTCGGTGAGTTAAAACATAATATAATGTAAAAAATTATAGATATTATATGTAAAAGAAACACACACACATAGGGATGACAAAAAAACCCGTACCCGTGGGTATCCGCGGGTAGCGGGTAGCGGATATTTTAATACCCGCTTTTTAACGGGTCGGGTTCGGGTATCGCACTATCCGTACCCGCAAATACCCGTTACCCGTTTAAAAAATAAAATTGCAATTTTATTTATTAGTTTTTTTTAACTTTTCAATTATATTTTTTTTACCATCTGAAATAAAATTGGGCCAAAGCCCAAATGTTTTTATTTTTACAATCTGAAATAAAGTTCGGCCAAAGCCCAATTTTTTTTAGGGTTTCATTTCAAATCTGAACAAGAATAGGAAGCTGCCTCCATTCCTCACCAAGTTTGCTCCTTCCGCTGCTCTGACACACCGTCACGAACCACAAACTTCAATTGCGTCAGCCTTTCGACACCACTGTTTCATCATCTTTCACCGGTTGAAATCGGAATCTAGCCTTTACACCGAATAACTCTTCACTTCCAACCTTTTCCACCGTTTAATCGGACCATTTCACCGATTAAACCATCATATCTCACCGGATCTTGAATCTACACTAAACAAACTTTCAGATCTAGGATTTGTTTGAGCCTTTTCTTCTCCGACACCAAAACTTAGGGTTCCTCGTTCTGATTGTTTCTTTTGCTGTTTCTTCTGGGAGGGTGGCAGGGCCGGCGACGAAGTTGAAGACGCGATCTTAGGCGTGGAGCTGGGTTGCGATTTGACTGATACTGGTTTGAGGGAGGTGGGGCGAGGGGAGTAGAGGCGGAAAGGGGTTATGCGGGTTTGGAACGGGAACAAAGGAGACTAGTCTTGTGTTCTTACGAGAATGAAGGAGACGGTTGCCGTCTTTGAAATGAAAATTTAGGGTTTGTGGGTTATGATTCTGGCTAAGAAAAGTGAATGAACTATTGGGCATGAATTTGGGTTTGGTAAAAAACGGGCATCCAACGGATATCCGCGGGTTGAAAAAAATCCGCGGGTTTTTTTTATATGGATACCCGACAGGTAGCGGGGCGGGTAACAGATACACTTTTGTACATGCGGGTCGAGTTCGGGTATCATACTATCCGGCCCGAACCCGACCCGTTGCCATCCCTACACACACAGATATATATATATATATATATATATATATATATATATATATATATATA
>NC_028354.1:3012384-3057969 GCF_000741045.1 Vigna radiata var. radiata
TTGAAAAGAAAAAAATATATTCAACGGCAAAAATAAGATTGAATCAAACTTATTTAAGAAAATATATCACAAGTTCAAATTTGAGTCATGTAAATGCTCCATTAATGAGTCATGTAAATGCTCCATTAATGTAGAGAGAGAAAGAAAAAAATTGTAAAGAATAGTGAAGAGGTGTAGGGTATTTTTAGAATAAAAAAAATAGTGAAGAGATATAAAATATTTTTGAAATAAATTAAAATAGTGGGGAAGTGCAACACCCAAGAAGAAGACAAGGAATCAAGAAGTATGAGGCAACTAATAAAAGCCCAACAAAGGCCCATTCAATCAATTTAAGCCAAACACATTGTTATAGACCTGTTTTAGCTATAGTCAATAGGTCAATCTGTAGTAATGTGATTTTGATTGCAACAGATAATGACTTCACTAAATACTTTTAATGTGTAAAATTAAAGATTTTACACACTAAAGTTTTAAGAGAGATAAAAAAACTTTAAATTATGCTTTCTTTATTATTTAGATAATATCTTTTAGCTTTTACTTACGTAATTTTTACCAAACACATAGTATAAATTAAATATTTTGTTTGGTAAAAAAAAGCAAACATTGAAAATTCTACCTTTAATATTTTTTTAATGTTTTTCTCTCTATTATAATTATTTAGATTACCAAAATTTATGATATTTCTTAGTTTGACCATATTTTATGGGATATGTAACCATTATTGATTTTGTAAACTAGTAAAAATATTTTATTGCAAATTAATATATATATATATATATATATATATATATATATATATATATATATATATATATATATATATATTAAAAATTAGGTAAGATTGATATTCCAAATTGTGTATATATCCATATTTATAATTAAATAGATATAATTAGACCACTTTAAATACAATGTTTAAGTATTAGTGAAAACAGATTATAAAAATTGAAATATATAAATGTACTTTTAACACTTTAATTTTTTTTATCGTAAAATCTATAATTAATACAAATTACATAATTTAGAATAAAAATTAATTTAGAATAAAATTTACTCCAATTTTATTAAAATATAAGTTAATATACTTTATTGAAAAGGAAAAACTTAAGACTAAAACATTATTCTAAATTTCTCATATTGAGTTCTCTCCTTAGAAGTATATATCAAATTCAATACCTATATTTGTATTATCATTTATTTTTGTATAAAAACGATCATCACATATGAAAATCAATAAAACCAATTTTTTTTTCAAAAAAAAAATGAAACTTTTCCAATAATAATTTCCTTTAATAAATCAATAAAACAAATAAATAAATAAATTCTTTTCACAAGTATGCACACATAACACCCTCAAATGGTAATCTCCCTAGTCAAAAGTGAAGCAACTGTCCAAAGGGAAACCTTATTGACTAAAAATGAAAAATATCATCCTCACACGACAACCTCCCCAACCAAAAGTAGAACATATTGCTCTCACATACATTCACAAATAACAAAAACATGCTCAACTTAACAAAACCCATCCTTTGAACTTATGCACCCAAATACTCATGAAAATACTCATACAATTTCATAAAATCTCATCTTAATAACTTTGAACAATGAATTGAAAATACTCATGAAACATCAAAGCATCACTACTCTTCAATCAAAACACATAGAAAATAAGAATTAATGTAACATCCCATTTAAATAGTATTACTACTATAAAAGAAAAATCACATAGCTAATAATATAGCACAATTAACAACTAGGAGAATATAAAGTTCTATAACAGTCATTTAAACATAACTATAATCAAACTCCATATACAGATTACTAAGCTCAAAACCATATACAATATTTGGTGTTTCTAAACAACTAAAAGAAAAGATAACTACTATAGATATAATTATAAAAAAAAATATTATGCATCTGGGTCATTTCCACCTAGAGTCTGCTCCACGATCACATCATCACCCTCTGCTCACATCAATCAAATGATCATCGTGAAGAAAAACAACGCATAAGAACATTGTTAATCCCTTAGCAAGTGTACCAGATCGTTATTAAGTAATAATAAATGGTAAGTCCAAGTATCGTTTTCCCAAGAGACTCATGGCACTAAACTGTTATGCTCTTGCTTAACCAATCAAGACTATAAAAACAATATTTTTGGATTTCTGAATATTAAGTACGGAAAAATAAACATGAATGCAATTTGATCAATTGAGGATAAACACAAAAGTGGATGGATGATGTTGATAATATGAGATGGATTTTTTGTTAGGGTTCAGATTTCACCTAATCACTCTCATATATCTACTCTTCTTATTTAATTCGCTTATTTATCATATTGCCATGCAAACTTTCTTGATCTACCCTTAATCCAATCCCTTGGTGAAAAGAGCCTATTACTAATTACCGGCTTGTTATCCCTAGCCTCCCCTAGTAATTAATAATGCATGATAAACAAAAGCAAAATACAATTGATCGTCCTACCCCTATTCCTAGGCGGTATTAGCATAATCAAGGAATTCACCCCAGTTCATGACATTATTGTATGTTCCCGTATCAATAAAGACAAACAACATTTACCGAATGAGTTAAACGATAAAAGCATTAGATACAGGTAAGGAACCCAAAACAATTGATAAATCAAGCATATGCAAGCATATAAAGAAAATAAGAATTTGGATATAAGAGAGTTTAGAGGTTACATCTTTCCCAAGCAACAAATAAGGTTAGTACTCCATCGTCATGGAGAAACTAGGTGAACAATGGAATGAAAGAGATAGAAACCCTAAAAGGAGAAAAGGAGAGCTGTCACCATCTCCAAATCTACCCCCAAAGGGGTGGAAAGTGTTTCTGTGTCTAAGCCATCAAAAGATACATTCTCTAGAGTGTTTTGGCCTTTAAATAGGGCATAAAAATAACAGAAAACAAATCCTAGCCCAAACAGATAATAAAAATAACAGAAAGCAGGTATAAGCCCAAACAGATCATAAAAATCGCACAAACTGACCCAAAACTCGTTCTGTTAGACTTTTTCTGCATTCTGGTTGAGTTTTCAACATTCTGGTTGACTGATTGACTTTTCTGGTTGACCGGTTGACTTTTCTGCATTCTGTTTGACTTTTCTGCATTCCAACCATTTGATACTTCAACATTTCTTTCAATTCATTCCAAAAACCTACAAAATCAAGGGAATTTAATGATAAAATCATAAAACATGTCCTCAACCCTTTTATTCACAAAACTAAAGAAAAATCACGAGTCAAAGCAAGTTTCTAAGTCAACAAGGATGCATTTGATATCAAAATTAAGCATAAAAATAATGGTTTTTCAACCGCTATCAAACATCCCAACGAGACAAACAAACAGGATAAGTTATTGATACAAAACAAATCATAATATACATTAACATTTCATACATGAGTCATATTTCACATAAAGCAATCCAAACATCTTAATCATGCCAAAGACCTAGACTAGACTATCTGGACTTAGAATGAATGTCCAACTGTGGCGAGTCATACACTTGTGGTCGCTTCTACTGCTCTAAAGTCATTCCCAACTGGTTTCACCCTTCCACACTCACATGATTAGTCTTTATCGTTTCTTAGGTCATATACTAGAAGCACCTAGACTAAGATTTCCTTCTACTCTCACCACATGTATCACTCCTCAATAATTGAGAATGAATGATCATTGGAATGTCAAGATAACCCTCAAGACTAAGCTCCCTGCATTCATACCAACAACACTTTGATATTAAGAATTCTCCTTAGAACTCTTACACTCGTCATTTCATTTAGTCACATGTTTCAAACCATACCACAAATCATATAATAAACTAAATACCATTTAAAACTATGCACATAAAAGAAGGAATTCAAAAACACCCATTCTGCCCCAAACCCAATCGCCCAACACCCTAAACTAGCACCCAACGAGCATAGACTCGCCTAGCGAGCAACCTTTTCTCACCCAACAAGAGGCAAAACAACAAGCCTCCTAAGCCCAACAAGGTGACTCGCTTAGTCTCTGCCACTCTCTACCAAAAACCTTATATACTCGCCCAATGAGCAGATTTCACTCGCCCAGCGAGAATTAAAACAACAAGCTCCCTAAGCCCAGTGAGCTGCCTTGCCTAGCCTTTGGAACTCATTGCCAAAACTCTCCTAAACTCCCCCGATGAGCCCCTCTTGCTCACCTAATCTCACTGCATAATTCTACAACACCAAAACTACATAAATAACAACCCTAGACCACCACATGACCTACACTATGCAATTTTACCAACTTCTACCACTTTCCAAATGAGATTCTAAGCATCTATGGACTTAACCAAGTATATAGAAATCAACCTAAACTAGTTTTAAACTATTTTACCACAAGATTTCAACCCAAAATTAACCAAAACCTCATTTTAGAGCCCAAGATTGAATTCCACAAGTTCTAAGTCACAATTGACTCTAAGACAGACCCAAACCACTCCAAAACACCTCAGAACTACTATTTCCAAAATTCACTACTCTAAACCCCTAACTTTCACTCAAAACCCATTCCAAACATAACCAACTACCTATCACCCTATTCTAGATCACCAATTTACCAATTCACAACTCAAACAAGTCCTATTGAAGAATACGACATATTCTAAATCATCACTTCATCATTTAGACTAATACTTCTAAAAATCACCATCAAAACCTCTAATTTTGACCAAAACCACTTACAACTAGACTAGTTCAATTCTCCTCCACCTTTAACCAAATTCAACATCACCAACCTCCAATACCATACAAATTTATAACCAAAGCAAGTCCAAACCACATCAACACATTCCATATATATTATTCACAACAACAAACATCCAAAAATAAATCAAAATCAGTTAATTACAAGTTGCACCAAAACAAATATTTCTACTTCAACCAATTCAACATAACTCACTACCAAATCATAAATTATACCTATGAAAGCAAAATTGAATATCTTCCCTTACCTCAAAGAGAACTACCGCAACTTTAAAAACACACAATAGTTGCTTTAATCACTCTCTAGGAATGACTACAAAACTAGGAAAGTGATCAAAGAAAGTTCTTAGAACCTCTGATCAACAAGGAGCTAGAAAAAAGAGATAAATATCACATGTGGCCAAAGATTCTTAGACATGATCTCAAACTAAGAGCGAAAGAAAAGGAGTCAAAACTTACTTGCTCTATACTAGAAACTAATCAGATAGGAATGGAAATTATGCAACTGTGATCTTCTAGGCACTTCTTGATCGCCAAATAGATGATTAAAGAGTTAGATATTGTAGAGAGAATGGGAAAGGAACTCAAAGGAAGGGTTCTAGAGAGATAGTTAATGTTTTAGATAATGAGATGAGTTTAAGAAAATCTATTTATATTATTGAATTATTTTAACTTTAAAATATTCGATCTCATTATTTTAAAACACCTAACAACTCTAATACTTTATTTTCTAGATTCTTATAATTAAAGCTCCACATGTCTTTCTATTAACTACTTCCTTCTTCTTATATTTGAATGTTGTCCTTACTTTTCCTTCAAATATACTTTAGTGAATTACATTCTTTCTCAACCAAGTACCAACGTTAAATATATTTATAAATTTCACTCTCATTAAAACATATTTTATGTGATACTCTAATGATTATAAAATATTAAATATATTTTTTCATACTTATTTTTGTTTTTTTATAAAATCTTTTTAAAACTCTTGTATATAAAGAAAATCAAACAAATAATAAATTTTATGTAGTTTTAATAAATTTGTTTAAAAATTAATCTGCGTTTATATTATAATAAGTATTTTTAAGAAAGGTTTAATACCTATTTTGGTCCCTCCTTTGGGAGGGTTTGTTCAAAGTGGTCCCTTCTTTTTTCAAAAGTTCACTTTAGTCCTACCTTTCGTAAAAATTGTTCAAGTTGGTCCTTTTTGGTAACGACGTTAAGTTCACTAACGGCAGAGCTGCCAGGTGTGTAATGTTTAATGATGTGGCATTTTAATTTGTTTTAAAAAGATATATAATGATGACGTGTAAATGAATATAATTAGGGTTGGATTAGAAAAGGAATTAATGAAGTTAGGGTTGAATTTGGGGTAATTAATTCTGACTGTCCCTAATTACTCTCAAATTGGGAATTTCCATTCTCAAAAATCAAATGCAGAAACCTTTCTCCTTCCTTGTGCTGCCACCCTCATGACCACTACCGTCAGCCGCCGTAGAAACCATCACAAAAATCCAATCTAAAAATGAAAATCTCAACCCGTCCAATCGCAACACCAGAAAAATCAAGAATAAAAATCCCAAAGGAAAAATTTCCAATTTCAAAAACCCTAAAATCAAACCCCTAAGTTTGTGTTGGTGGACCGAACACTTATGGGCCTGGATCTGTCCCTCATTCTTTTAGTCATCCTAATTATCCTTGCAAGGAAAAGACTGCAATTAAGTGGATGGAAAATCTTGGTCGTGAGGCTCATCGGTACACTACTATAATTGATGTTTTATGCGCTGGAACATGCCCTGTAAGAGTGTCGATCTTACATCCTCTTGCAAAAGCATCAGGTGGAAGAGTCACATGTCGATACCCATGAAACATTTAAAAATGATACTGCCAAGAGGAAGAAGAAGAGGAAGAAGAAGAAGAGGAAGAAGAAGAAAAAGGATTCCTTGTAGGTTGAACCCCAAATTCAACCCTAAATTCACTAAATTCCACCACGTCAGAATTATATATTTATTTTTTTACACAGTCACAATGCCAACACAACCAAAATGTTACAAGTCATCAAATATTTGACAGCTGGGCAGCTACGCCGTCAGCAAAATTAACGCCGTTAGCGAAAATGATTAACTTGCACAGTTTTTGTAAAAAGTAAGACTTTAATGAACTTTCTAAAAAAGGAAGGACCACTCTGAACAAACCCTCCGAAAAGAGGGACCAAAATAGGTATTAAACCTTTAAGAAACTTATGTTATAATAACCATTATATATATTTTTTAAATAAAATATTTTTTTAAATAATTAGTAAATCATAAATATTTTTAAATATAAAATAATAAACAACTTTAAATATATTGTTTAGTTATTATAATATTCCATAATGTTATCAAATTAGTCCAATTCATTAAATTTAATATAAATAATTTAATTTAAAATTAAAACACACTTCATCAAAAGTGGCATACCAATAATCACAGTAGAACTGTGCTAGTCTCAGAATTAGGTCTCAGAATTAGATATAAATTTAATACAAAACTTTGGAAGTAAAGTGTGATAGCCAAATTGTTAAAAAGTGGTTTATGTGAGTGAGATTCCTATTCCTAATTAATAGAGTAGAAGATACACTTTTTGCTATAAATTGTATTTATCAAGTATTTGTATTTAATAAAGAAACTTTAATTATAACATAATCAACGTCATTCTAATTAGGTTAAATGGTTTTTTTTCCCGGTTTTAGTTTTTTTCGTGTGTTCAATTTGGTCCTAAAGAACGTAATTGGTGTTGAATTTAGTTCTTTTTATAAATTCCGTTTAAATCGTTAACGGCGAGATGTCCAAATGTGCAATTAGAGAGTGAATTGTCATTTATGCTCTGACGTAGACTAGATCAGTCATCATCATAGGGACCACATTTGGAAATAATTAACAGAAATGGGAACTAGATTGAACAACTTTCATTCATTACAAAACAAAGAGCCACATCACCATCTTCTTCAACCTTCAGCCCAACCAAAAATCGAAACCCTACTTTCTTTCTAGCTACCATACCTAAACCCTCAGGCCGCCACCACAATTATAGCCCCAGAGACTCCAAAAACTTTCATACAAAGTGGCCAAAATCACATTCATACACCCTTTTTATCAAAACCCTGTCAACGGTTTCAATCACAACATCAACAACTCTAACTTTACAATTGAAGAGAACCAACAAGGAAAAAGAGGAAACTTAGACATTGTTCACGGACTTGGGTTAGTAAAAACTTTAACTTGTTGGAAGAAATAAAGAAGAACCCATTAATTGAACAAGAAGAAGAAGAATGGGAAGCAGACATGGCTCATTAACCAACAAGGTTGGGAAGAAGATTGGGAAGATGATTGCTTAACCTCCAACGTCACTATAGCTTTCACAGAACATAAATAAAAACCCTAATTTGAGAATCCACCCTCTTTTCACCTCACTAAAGGGTAATAACAAAAATACTATTTCAAAAATCCTAATTCCAACTGACAATGCCACAAAAGACTCCAAATTAGCCAATAAATGACACTTTACAATGGAGTTGCACATTTGGACAGCTCGTCCTCAACAATTTAAACAGAGTTAGGGAAAAGGACTAAATTGAACACCAATTACGTTGTTTAGGACCAAATTGAACATAAATAAAAAATATGGGGACCATTTCAAATTTTTCCAACCAAAACTAGAACAAAAAAGACATTTAACCTTCTAATTATACCTGCAAACACCAACTAACCATTAAAATCATAACTACATAAAATTTAATATAAACTCATGGTTAATTTATGATGATAGTAACAGGTAGATAACTTAATATATATATATATATATATATATATATATATATATATATATATATATATATATATATATTTATTGTTAAATAATATATTTTAAATGATTTTATAATATAACTATTTAAAATCTTATATAATATTTCATAATTAAAAATTTTATTTTTTATGTTTTATAGTTCAATAAATAATATTTTCTAAATTATATAAGTAAAAAAATAGTATATTTTAAATATAGTTTCAATTATAGAAATTTATAATTTTATAAAATGTAATTTATTTATATTATATAAAATTAATAAAATTTTAAATTAGGTAATTAAGTTCTATTTAAATTGTAACATCCCAAAAATATAGTATAAAATTATATAAAAGAATTATCATAGATATGATATGATAGAACAGTTAAGGATTCAAAATACGAAGTATAAAATAACCATAAAATTTAAATTTTAGGTTAAATATATGTTTTAGTCCTCATATTTGTTCTCCATTCTCAATTAGGTCCTCATGTTTTTTTTGTCCCAATTGCATCCTAATATTTGTAAATTTGGGGCAATTAAGCCCTCTCCGTTAACTGGCCAGTAACGCCGTAGGCCCTGTGCTAAGCTGTAATGGTCCTTTAATGTTTAATTTAACTGAGTCCATTACGTGGCATTTTGTAATTAAAAAAAATGATTTAATCACCCGCTGGCCATCTCCTCCAAAACGTTTTCTTCCATCACGCACAAGAGACACACTCCCATACACACTCCACCCGCTGGCTCTTCGAACCCGTAACGACCCTAACAAAATTCACACACATTCCCTTCATTTTTTTTTGGGGGACGGACACAACTCTTCCAACAGAGGATCTCCTCATTATCGGTTCATCTTTCAGTTTTTCCATCCATTCTTCTTCCACAAGATACTGAAAAGAAAACCAAGGAACCCACCATTTTCCCTGGAACTTACCTTCTCCTTCATTCATCACCAGAACCATATTCTCAATCACACACACCACGCCTCATGGTCCAACATGCAGACTCTCAACTCTTCTTCTCCACCCACTCAACCAATCCATTTCTCAACCTTAGTCATCATTTTCGGGGAATCTGAGAAGCACCATCGCTCAGATTCTCTCACCCTTTGTGTATGCATCCAATAGATTCAAACCAAAACAGAGAGACAAAATTAACCTCCATCTCCATCACGATTTCTATTTGCTATCCTAAACCATTCCCAAACCCAATCTAGTTTAACACCCTCTTCATTTTATCTCAACAACACACATCAGAAAACCATCTCTCCCATCATCTTCGACCCAAGCGCTTTGAGTCTCTACTATGGATCCCTCTGTTGTGCCTAACCCATAACCACCGAATCACATTGTTCCCAATTCCTCACCTCTAACAAACCCACCGCTCACCAGAAAAGAAAAAAAGCTCCTCCATTCTCTGTCAATGTTAACAAACTGATTTCCACCAATCACAGAGCCAGATTCTCAATCGCAGATCACGCCTTACCTTCTTCTTCCATCTTCATCACCCTATAACGTCATCTCGTTACCTGCAAATCCCAACAGAACAACCACAATCAACCTCACCCACTCTTACGGCACTGCCATCAACGGTTCCCCCAAAACATTGATTCCTCTCATCTGCAAGGAGAAAAAAAAAACAACCCAACCCCAACCCTGAGTTAATCTCGGTGCAACCACTACAACGACTCTAGCATAGCCATAACCCAAAATCTTTGCATCTGTTATAACTGTTCTGGAAATCGAATCTGATTTTGGCCACCGCGACACCCCTGTTGCGCGCATGAACAGCGGCTGGTCTGGCAGAGGCAATGGCATTTAGTCTCCTTGGTGGCAGCGCTCTCAAATTCAGAGAAGCTGAAAAGCGGTGGCGTTGTGGCCGGCGACCACCTTAGCCTCCCGGGCCGCCACGGTGCTGGCTCAGTGGGTGGCGGCGACGCGCGAGAAGAAATGGAGGAAGGGTCTGGTGTTGGGATTCGACAGTGGTTCTGGCAGCACGCGATGTCACCGGTGACGCCATCGTCGAAGGCTCGTGGCAAAGAGGACGAGTGGTGGAGATGGTGGCCTTGGGATCCGTCGGTTGGGAGGATGGAGAGCAACTCGTTGCCTCTTTGTTCTGAATGTTAGAATGAGGAAAGAAATAAAACGTGTCACGTAATTGGCTGATTAAATATTTTTTTTAATTACAAAATGCCACGTAATGGACTCAGTTAAATTAAATATTGAAGGATCGTTACAGCTCAGCACAGTGCCTACGACGTTACTGGTCAGTTAACGGAGAGGGCTTAATTGCCCCAAATTTACAAATATTAGGATGCAATTGGGACAAAAAAAAACATGAGGACCTAATTGAGAATGGGGAACAAATATAAGGACTAAAACATATATTTAACCTAAATTTTATATATACAACTAGTCGACTACCAAAACTATATACAGTACAGATCTAACTAATCTATGCTGCTACATCACCTCCGTCCAAAGCTTGCTCTAGAGAAACCTCCTCTCCTTCTTCTCACACCCACAAGATGATCATTGCAAAGGAAAAAACACCACACACACAAAACACAATCACAAATAGAAGGGTAAGCTAGATATAAAAGAATTCATGCATCAATATAGCATACAACATATACATAAGTGTTCATGTTAGATAAACTAGTTCAAATGTCCTAACATGTTATGACCTAGATTTGAGCATCCAGACTTAGAATGATTGTCGAGCTATGGCGGGTTGTGCACTTGTGGTGGCCTCTACTGCTTTGCAAAGCCATTGTCAACGAGTTTCACCCTACCACACTCACAAGGTTAGTCTATTCCGAGCATTGAGGCATACTGGAAACCCCCAAGACTAAGACATCCTACTACTCCTCACGACATAGATCAATCCTCTCTATTTGAGGATGAAAGACCATTGGAGTTTCAGGATAACCCCCAAGGCTGAGCTCCTGCATTCATTCTAAACAAACTTGAATCTCACCAAGAGATTCCATATTGAAACTTACCACATCACTTTGAGATCATACTTTATTCCCATTTAAATCATAACTCAAAACTTTGATACTTATATAACTCAATACACATTCATACATAATCCAAAAATAAGTCACCACATCATTTAAATTAAACAAGAAGAATTAAGAAAAGAGTAAACTAAAACCTAGACCATTCGCTTAGTGAGTACCCTCGCTGAGTGAAACCCACTAGACAGTGGATTAGACCCTCAACTCACTTGCTTAACACATCCCTTTGCTATCCGAAAAAAATTGGCAGTGATCCTAGACCTCAACAATTCGCTCGGCTCATACTATTCACTAAGCGAAAGTCCTCAGACATAAAACCCACCTCTACCACCATTCGTTGAGCAAATCCACTTGCTCAACGAGTCCGCATAATTATGCAACACCAAATCTGCATAATTACGCAACCTACACCAAATTTACCAATTCCAACTATTTTCCCAACTTCTAACCCTCCTAGATTGTGTTATATACTTATACTCAACCAAGTTTGTCTAAACACTCATAACCTAAATCTAAATAGGAAAACTCAAAATCTCACCCAAAAACTTACAAAAACTCAACTTAGAGACCCAAATTGAATTCTACCATTTGTGGCACAATTTCAAGCAACTTAGCGACTCTAGCAAGTCCCAATTGACTTACCAAGACCGCCCAAACTGACCATTTGCACACAACTCCACTACAGGAAAAGCGCTGATTACCGAGGGCCATTTATCGACGGCTTTAGAGCCCTCGGTAATGACTTAGTGAATTTAATTACCGACGGTGTAAGAGCCTTCGGTAATATCCTCCATTAATTTTTCCCGTTCCACTATATTCCCGCTCTGCAAAACATTCTCACCAACAGCTCGTCCCTTCTCCAAAATAAAAAATGCTAAACCTTAGCTAGTAGAAGACTTGGTTTTTGCTCAAAGACTTGCTCGAAGACTGGCTAGGAAATCGTTCGACAAGTGCTTTGCAGTGATTTCTCCGACGACGTGTATATTACTTCCGTTCTCATTTGCAGGTTTTGGGTTTAATAGAGAAGCAAATTGGCTTCAAAAAAAACTGTCAAAATTACAGACGGCCTCCAGGCTGTCGCTAACACACTTTCGAACAGCGTTACCGAGGGCCTCAAAGCCTTCGGTATTACCCACGGCCTTGCGGCCTTCGGTATTACCCACGGCCATTGGCCTTCGGTATTACCGAGGGCTTTTAGGCCCTCGGTAATACCGAGGGCCAAAAGGCCGTCGGTAACGTTTCTGACAAGCAAATTACCGACGACTTTGGAGCCGTCGACAGGCCGTCGGTAATGGGGGTTTATCGACGGCTTTTGGTCCGTACCGAGGGCTTTTGCCCGTCGGTAATTTGGTTGGATCCAAATTCAAGTTTTCACTACCTCACTTCCTCTAATTTGAGTTCTAACACAAGTAGAACTCTTTTCATCCCCATTACCTACCTATAACTCAAATTTCTACCACTTCCAAAGTATCAAACCTGTCTCCAACCATCTCATAACTAACCTCTAATGTAGTAATTCAGTTCATCCACCCTTGCTCACCAATTCTCCACACTAAACCCCAATTTTGAAAAATTAATCTTCAACTTATATTACCCTTTTTCTTCAACAGCCTAATTATCCCAATTCACTTCACCAACATCAAATTACAGCATCAAAAACATACATAAAACAGGTTCTACCTTCATTTCCACTACTCATTATCATACCATTCATCAAATTCATAAAAATCCCAAATTTATCAAGAACACATTCACATTTCAAACAATTTGATATTATCATACCACACATTTTCACAGCATGCATACAATTTAAAAGTGATCAACTAGCTTCCCTTACCTCATATCAAAAGCACAACTCAAAGAAACCCTGACAATTTGCTTGCATTGCAAGGAAATTCTAGAAAGCCTACAAATCACCAATTGGTGATAGAAAACAACTCTTAGAACTTAAATTGAACTAAGAATCAAGAGAAGAAAACCCTAATTACATGCAAAGACAAAATTTCTTTGCATAACACAAACTCAAGAAAACCTAGAAAAGAGAGGAACAACACTTACCTGCTCAAATCAAGAAATTGTTTGGACATATAAGTAGACCTCTACGCTGTGATTGCTTATGTACCTCTTAATCGTCAAACAGTGGGTCAATGAGTGAGAATTTGTAGAAAGAAGTAAAAAGAACAAAGAGAAACGATTTTTAGAGAAATAAAGTATTCTTAATAATGAGACGCGTTTATAAAATTATATTTATATTATATGAATATTTTAAAATAAAATAATAGGTTTTATTATTTTACTATACATATCTATTCTAATACTCTATTTTCTAGGTTCTTACATAAATAATTTAAATAGTAAATAAATGGTTTTATCATTGAATATTAATAATTCTGAATTTTGTTTAGAAACATTTACGCAAACCTTTTTCATTATACTCTAACATAATTGTCACAAACCTTTTTCATTATACTGTAACATGATTGTCACTTAATACCTTTCATTTGTATATATTAATTATGGATTAATTAATTGAATTTATAACTTTGTATTTAATTTATTAAATAATATATTTTAAATGATTTTATTGTTTAAATTACATAAATCATTCAATTTTATCATTTCAATTATACAACTTATTTAGAAATAGTATATTTAAATAATTTTACTGTTTAAATCATAATTTAAATTATGGAAATTTAAATTTTAAACCATTTTCAATAAATAAAATAAAAAGTACAGAAGAAATTAACATGGCCGGTCTCTATATAAATATATTATTTTCTTTATGAAGGTGCATAATTTTTGAACAATTATTTTATATATCCTTTACAAAACCTTCTTTTGATAAAAAAGAAGAAGATAACATATAACATTCTCTTCTTATAAACAATTATTCTCTTATTACTTTCTTCTTTAATAAAAAAGAATCTATAAAAGTAATAATAGTCTTAAGACTTTAGAGGTTTATTAAATTTGGAACATGTACAAGATAAGTTTTAAAATTTTAAATCCACTTCTACTATTATTAATTTGATTTTATTGATTCTATTTTCAACCTTAATTTTTATATTTTAGTTTAAAATTAATTTTAAGCAAAATAAAAAGCCTTGGTCTTAAAATTATTATTATTATTATTATTGTGAATTATTTTCATTATATTAACTATATAGGATTTTAAATTAAATTTTATTTTTATTTCTGCATTGATTTATTCTTCAATACATGACACAATATTAAAATATGTTATTTAATTACTACTTAGTTATATAGTAGTTAATAAATCATATCTCAATATCTTCTCCAGTTAAAATTAGTGTAATTTTAAAAAGAAGTATTTTTAAATCTATCCAATAAGCATAATGCTTGTGCATTTCAAAGAAAATCCAAATCATTGAAGAAAAGTAACTTGCTTTCCAGAACACTCAAATCAAAGGAAGAATCTGGAAAACACGCATGTCGACATCATGTTAACATTATGAACTAAACTTTGATGTCTTTCTGCTCATAAGAATTTTCTCTGTATGTTTTTCACTATTTTAAAATTTTATTAAAATATAATAATTGATATTAGTTTTTCTTGATAAACTATTCACAATATCTACATAATTTATGTGGGTATTAAACTCCTGTATGTACTATATTTTGTTTAAATTAGGTTAAAAATACAAAATAAATAAATAAACATAGGAAAAAAATGTTCTGGTGGCATCCATAGCATTCAGATATGAAAACCAGCTAATATATTGAATCACTTTGAGAACATTCAGATATGAAAACCGCAGTCTTAATTATTTCTTAACTTATTTTTTTAATTCACAGTTCTTATTTAGAAAATTTATGAAATATATGAACATACGACATTGCAAGTTCCAACCAGGACCTGCTGTGCTCACACGTGATATTCGTTCCTCCGAATATTCCATCCAGTACTCAGAATACAACGATGTTCATTCGCCACATTTCTGTGCATTAAGCATCATTTTACTAAGTATTTAAATAGCTACATGAAAATTTTCAAATATTATTCTTATATGATAAAATAAAATTCTTTTTAGTCAAAGATATTACTTCTATCTTATAAATTCAATTGTTGCTATTATATTATTTTCATAAATTGAAAAAATAGATAGGATAGTACACCAATTCCCCCCGGGAGTTGATTTTTTTTCATGTCAATTTATCACATCTTAAAAAATAGTACTCCATTGTTTTCAAGTATATATTTTTGACAAATCTTATTTATTTACCATTTTCAAAATTTACAATGACAATATCCTTTTCTTATCCATTGTTTTCTTGCATTACCTTTAATATATAATAAGAATAATATAAAAAAAACATCAATATTAGAAAAAAAAAACATAGTCTTTAAAAATTAAACTCAAACAATATAGTGAGTGATGGTACTAAAATGGACAAACTCAAAGTTCTAATTTAATTTTTACACTGCAATTTCGTAAAATAGATCCTTCCCTGAATAGCAGAAACAAAACTATGATTATTTTATTAAATTATAATAATCATAATCTAATAAACACTTCTACTTGGATCATCTTGTCCGAACAGCACACCACTGCCAGTTTCAAAGACTGTGTTGTCGAACCCCACCAACCTGCAACTAACGCCGTTCACAGCCATCCGAACCGGGTCTGCGGATCTGCGACACGGACCAAACCACTTATTCTGCATGTACAGGTTCTTCCTCCAGGGTGGAATTGGAAGACCCTTGTTCCTAAAACAGTGTCTCAACGCCTCACACACCGTGAAAACTATGCGCTTCAGCTCCTCGGCGCATCCAACAAAGATGCAGGGAACGGCAGCCAGTACCTCCGAGAACCTTTGCGTAGGCCGAGCGATCTCAAACTGTGTGCGGAAGTCAAGGTCCACGAAGTACCGCCACGTGGTGCTTCCAGATTGAACCACGTCGATGAACTCGTGGTTCCCACCACATGTGTCCGGCGTGGTCTCGCATACCATAGCGTTGTGCCGCCTGTCCCGGAGAAACACTGCCACCTTCTGATGGAAGAGCCTTGCGTTTTGCTCCTTCAGAATCGCAAACTTCTCAACAGCCTCAGAAACATGCGCGATAAGTAAGTTCTGGTAAGAGTCAGCATTGTAGAGTGAGATTGCGACCCTGGCTGCGTCACTCGCGATATCGTCTGAGCCTTTAACTGAGTCAACTCGGTCACAGTCGGAGTCATCAAAGACTTTATCCTCGCTATTAGTGTCTTCTTCTAGGAAACCGTGGACGAGATTAGACAGGGAGAGAGAGTCGCCGGAACATTGGGTACTGGTGGAGTTAAAATTCCAGTGACCGATGAGTCGGGCTCGAGCCTGGTTGTCGAAGGGATCAGTGACTCGTTTCTTTCTTGGGAAAGTGGGCATTGGATTAGTTTGAGAGAAAAAGGGAGAATTTTTTGAAGTGGGTTTTGAGGTGAGTGGTGAGAGAAAGGTGGTGGTTTTGAACAGAGGGGAAAAAGAAATGTAATAATGGATAATAGAGAAGAATTTCCTGGAGAATATTCGTGGAAACTAGTTTTCATTTTGGTGATGCCATTTTTAATTAAAAATTAATTTATAATGTGCTTCAAAGAGTTGGCATATCCTTTTTAATATCGAAGTACAGTTGATAGAGAAGCAGTACAAGTTCAGAAAAAAAAAATATTTTATATTTTTATATTTTATTTTTTATTAAAAAAATAGTATAAACAAGTGTAACTGTTATTAATATACCAGTCCTCCTAGGAAAAATAAACATGCCTAAAACTTTAAAATCTATTCAGTAAAGTTATTTTTTTTTTAATATTTCTGAAAACCAACACAAATATCAATACTGTGGTAAATCTGTATAGTTCAAAGACAAATATTTTCTCTGAAGTGCACCTCCTACCTAACTTAATCTTAAATGACAAATAAATAACAAAAAGCTGATAAAAAAAAATACACACTATTAAAATATACAAGTGTGGTGCTAAGAAACTAAAGACAGTGAAGGATCTCCAAGATAAGAAGGCTTAAATGAATTTAAGGAAATGTAGAAAATGTTTTCATTCATGCATTGTTTTGATAACCAAAAATAAATATGGTGTGTTTATATTGGTAGGACAAGCTAAATTGTTTGGCAGGTCAGCTGTTCATCGAGTGGTCTAGAATCGGTGCATTAGGATTCACATTAAGCAATTGTTTGATTAGGTATAGAAGATAACCTAATAAACACTTAAAAACTTTAAGTATCATTTATAATCAAGTTTATAAGTAAAATATGTTTATTAGATATTGAGTCATGATTAAGACTATATTAATTATAAGTTCATTTCAAAATCTATAAATACAAGTTTGAAGTAAGAAAGTAGGTGATTGTATTTATTGTGAACTTCAGATTTTATTGTGCTAACTGAACGATTGAAATACTGACTTGAGAGTCGAAGTCCCTTTGGCAAGTACACCCATGCACGACTTGAAGACGGAGTATTAAAGACTTGAAAAATTGTGTAACCAAGATTGAAGACAACGTTAGGAGGCTTGAAGAAATGTGTGAAGAAGTGTTTTGATTATAATTCCTAACCCCACACTCAAAACATTTTGACACACACATGGGGCCGAAGGATCCTAAAGAAAACCCAATGATGACCATAAGAAACATGAACTCCGAGGAACCGACTGAGATGATCATGACATTCCAATAGAAGATGTTAAAAATGCAGCAACGGTACGAAGAAGAGTTAGCAACCTTGCGTGCCAAGAATGCGGCCAACGTCGAGAATGCCGCTGGGGCTGAAAACGCAACCGTCCGGTTGGAATAGACCGCCCAACATTCTATCCCGACAAGAATGAAACAACCTGCATGAACCAAACTTAGGGATAATATCCTGAAAACCGTGTAGGAGGACAACACAGGGTCTAACAAGGAGCGCCACCCGGTGCAAATAGAGCATATGATTTAAACAACCATTTCCCCTCCATAGAGATTACAGAAATCCAACCCCGCTTGATGATCTATTGAGTGTGGAAGAAATGGAGGAAAGTGTCGGGATAAGGGTGAGATCCAAAGCAACGCATATCACCCTAAATGCTTGCATGCACACCCAACCGTTCAGATGTAGCTGGGTGGGAGCCAAGTTTAATTCCCTCAACACAACCGCTTGTAAATTGGTGAAGGGAACCCGAATATACATTTGGGCGAAGGGGA
The DNA here is from genome assembly GCF_000741045.1 of Vigna radiata var. radiata. Lineage (NCBI taxonomy): Eukaryota > Viridiplantae > Streptophyta > Magnoliopsida > Fabales > Fabaceae > Vigna > Vigna radiata. The sequence continues at coordinate 3,031,167 of NC_028354.1, forward strand.
AAGTGTACATGAAGAAAAAATCCTCAGCGCTCTTCCGCTTCCCATGATAAACCCATTCGTTCCCCTTGTAAATCATCATCTTGATCAATGATGCATCCTCCCCATTTCGCACAATACAGACCTGTTCGGCCCAGCCCTCCAAGTTCCTCCTCGTACAGAAAGAGGTGACATACTCAACCACCTCGCGGGACGCCCATTCATAACCTGTTATCATCGGCAGGGCGCCTTGGCATTCCTCCCCCTTGTTACGGGCGTCAACCTCCACCCCACTATAGTGTAAACCTGTTGTGACCTTATGCACAACCTTATCAATATCTACTGTGGCCAAGTTGTCAATTAAGATACCATCCTGCTCTGTTGTCTCTAAGATCGAGGAGGACACAAAGCTTAGAGACAAAGACCGCGAGTCATCACCAACAAACCTCTTGTCACCCCTTCCTGATGGCTCTTCAGACGAAGATAGTCGGACAATCAACATTTTATTACCTAAAATGAAGAAATAATCTTGCGTTATGTAGAGCGAGTAGGAGAAAATGGTGAAAATGATTGGAAAGGTCACCCTTATTTATAGAAAAATAATCTATAATCATCAAGGGCCATCCACCTTTAGACTGACACCATTTGACGATCCAAATTGCGTACCTCTGTAAGTTCTCCTAGGTGCGAAACATGAAGCGGTGCACGCCTCTTCTCGCCAACAGTCACTTCCAAATACATTTTGAAAGTAGTCGAACGGGATAAACCTTGCGTGCCAAGTGTGAGGACCTTCAACGTATACGGCCAACCATGCCAAAGAGATCACCTGTCAAACCCTAGTGCCAAATACTTCTAGCTCGGGCTTGGGGGTCCTGTGTACTGTATAACCACCTGGTCAATTATTGAGCGAGTTGCCTAGGACCAGCTCATTGGGGCTCGCATCAAGCAACCGTTCGACTAAGTACCGAGGATATATATATAGTATTTAGATATGGAATATTAGATAAAGGTCAAAAGAAAATAAAAATGGAGAAGAATATAGATAAATAAGAGAATGGAAATTAATGTTTGCAACGATGCAAATCATAATAATGTAAATTGTTAAGGATAAAACAAGAACGAGTAAAGGAAAATTATGGAAGTAATAACCCAAATTACTACATTTATCACTGGATTTTCCATTTCTCTTCTTCGTGGCTTTTATGCCCTTCCTGCAATCGCTGAGAAAAAACAAAAACCATGCACTGACCTCGTGGCTGGTGGTGTTGTTGATGATGAAGATGCGTTGAAGATGGGGGAGTTGAGCTGGAAGCAGGAAGAAGCGTTGATGATGAAGAGGCTCGCGTTTTCGGTTGCAGAAATGAAGCTGTATCCGGTTATGGGTTTGCGTATTCAGATAAGCTGCAAAGTGAGAGGAAAAGAGAAACATGTATCGGGTTACGCCTTGGTTGTATTCGGTTACAACCTTTGGTTTTAAGTGTTGTATTCAGTTAAGAGTTGGTGGATTCGATTACAAGCACGGTTCAAGCTTGCTACATCCACTGCATCCTTCGTCCATGGTTGCTGCAACTCCGTTCTCCAGCACGACATGACGCTCATTACCTCTCCTCATTAAAATCGTTCGGCAGCGACCACCGTGCCAGAGGAACCCTTGCATGCAAGGTCGGCCTCGGAGGCAAGGCCGGTGACGCATCCTTCTTCTTCTCCTCCTCGTCCCATCGCCGAAGTGAATCCAACATCTCCTCTAGCGAGCTTCTTGCCAAGGAACATGGTGAAGCCTACAACACCATAGTTTCCCCCACCCCACCAACGAAAACCACCGAAATTTATCAACTTTGAATCAAAATTTGGAACCCGATAGAAATTTCACCACCCCTACTTCGACTTTCGCCGCTGCATTACTGAAAGCCCTGAAATTGAAGACAAACTTTTGAGATTCAAATCCCTGTTGGTTGGTGCAATAAGAGTCTATGGGGAATGGAAGATTTCAATTGCATATTGTAGAGGCGTGTGGCTCTTTTCTCATCAACACATGGACCTGCTTTTTTATTAATTTGACAGCAAATTATGCAATGCAGTTACTGTAAATAGAGGCAATATTATTACATTATTAGTATTTTAATTACTTTAATACTTAGGGGCATTTTGGTAATCTTCAATTTCTACCAATTAAACTAATTTTTTAAAACGTTCACATCAATTAAATCTTACACTAATTCTCACAAACTTTACCTCTAAATCCACTCTCAATTACCTTCAAATCCACTCAAATAAACACAAAAAAATGAACCTCAAATCCCCTCAATCACTCTCTTTCAAATCATCTCCCCCAATCACCCTCAAGTGAACACACCCTAAGTATTATTTATAATCAAATTCATAAGTAAAATATGCTTATTAGGTATTGAGTCATGATTAAGAATATATTAATCATAAGTTCATCTCAAAACCTATAAATACAAGTTTGAAGTAAGAAGGTAGATGATTGCATTTATTGTGAACTTCAGATTTTACTGTGCTAACTGAACGATCGAAATACTGACTTGAGCGTCGAAGTACCTTTGGCAAGTACACCCCTACACGGCTTGAAGACGGAGTATTAAAGACTTGAAAAATTGTGTAACCAAGATTGAAAACGACGTTAAGAGGCTTGAAGAAATGTGTGAAGAAGTGTTTTGATTATAATTCCTAACCCCACACTCGAAACATTTTGACACACACGTGGGGCCGAAGGATCCTAAAGAAAACCCAATGATGACCATAAGAAACATGAACTCAGAGGAACCGACTGAGATGATCATGACATTATAATAGCAGATGTTAAAAATGCAGTAACGGTACGAAGAAGAGCTAGCAACCTTGCGTGCCAAGAATGCGACCAACGTCGAGAATGTCACTGGGATTGAAAACACAACCCTCAGGTTGGAATAGACCGCTCAACATTCTATCCCGACAAGAATGAAACAACCTGCATGAACCAAACTTAGGGATAATATCCTGAAAACCGTGTAGGAGGACAACACGGGCTCTAACAAGGAGCGCCACCCGGTGCAAATAGAGCATACCATTTGAACAACCATTTCCCCTCCATAGAGATTAAAGAAATCCAACCCCGCTTGATGATTTATCGAGTGTGGAAGAAATTAAGGAAAGTGTCGGGATGAGGGTGAGAACCAAAGCGACGCATATCACCCTAAATGCTTGCATGGACACCCAACAGTTCAGATGTAGCTAGGTGGGAGCCAAATTTAATTCCCTCTACACAACCGCTTGTAAGTTGGTGAAGGGAACTCGAATGTACATTTGGGCGAAGGGGAAAGTGTACATGAAGAAAAAATTCTCAGCGCTTTTCCGCTTCCCATGATAAACCTGTTCGTTCCCCTTGTAAATCGTCATCTTGATCAATGATGCATCCTCCCCATTTCGCACAATACAGACCTGTTCGACCCAGTCCTCCAAGTTCCTCCCCGTACAGAAAGAGGTGACATACTCACCCACCTCGCGGGACACCCATTCATAACCTGTTATCATCGGCAGGGCGCCTTGGCATTCCTCCCCCTTTTTACGGGCGTCAACCTGCACCCCACTATAGTGTAAACCTGTTGTGACCTTATGCACGACCTTATCAGTATCTACTTTGGCCAAGTTGTCAATTGAGACACCATCCTGGTCTATTGTCTCTAAGATCGAGGAGGACACAAAGCTTAGAGACAAAGACCGCGAGTCATCACCAATAAACCTCTTGTCACCCCTTCCTGATGACTCTTCAGACAAAGATAGTCGGACAATCGACATTTTATTACCTAAAATGAAGAAATAATCTTGCGGTATGTAGAGGGAGTAGGAGAAAAGGGTGAAAGTGACAGGAAAGGTCACCCCTATATATAGAAAAATAATCTATAATCATTAAGGGCCATCCACCTTTAGACTGACATCATCTGACGGTCCAAATTGTGTACATCTGTAAGTTCTCCTAGGTGCGAAACATGAAGCGGTGCACGCCTCTTGTCGCCAACAATCACTTCTAAATACATTTTGAAAGTAGTCGAACGGGGTAAACCCCGGGTGCCAAGTGTGAGGACCTTCAACGCAGATGGCCAACCATGCCAAAGAGATCACCTGTCAAACCCCAATGCCAAATACTTCTAGCTCGGGCTTGGGGGTCCTGTGTAAGGTATAACCACCTGGTCAACTATTGAGCGAGTTGCTTAGGACCAGTGCATTAGGGCTCGCATCAAGCAACCGTTTGACTAAGTACCGAGGATATATATATATATATATATATATATATATATATATATATATATATATATATATTGTATTTAGATATGGAATAGTAGATAAAGGTCAAAAGAAAATAAAAATGGAGAAAAATATAGATAAATAAGAGAATTGAAATTAATGTTTGCAATAATGCAAATCATAATAATGTAAATTGTTAAGGATAAAACAAGAACGGGTAAAGGAAAATTATGGAAGTAATAACCCAAATTACTACATTTATCACTGGATTTTCCATTTCTCTTCTTCGTGGCGTTCTCAAAGTGTTTGAATCGTAACTTACGACCCTACTCTTTTTTATGTTATTGTCATTGTTGCAATTGAAATCATGACAGAATGACGAACCAAAAAGAATGCAGTTTAAAAAGAGATTTTGGAATTGGTATCATAGTTTATTATGGAAAAACTATGGAAAACCATAAAATAAGACATGGTCTACAAAAACCAAATTTTGGATCTGAAAGTCAGTTACCCATAGGAAAAGTGTTAGCAGCCTATAATGTTAATTTGAGGATAGTACCTTTACTTAAACATGCAAATGAATATGGTTTTTTCAAAATATGGTTTACCAATTATTTGAACCTTGGTCCCCACCCAATTATGCAGTTTTTTTTTTTTACTAATTTTGGATGATGTTAACAGATTTATATGGTAATTATTGTCATCATAGATGTGTTGTTTGTGTATTAACATGAGAATGAATATTTTTTCCTACTAAAAAACTATGTCAACAATTATTGACCTTGTGCAGAAGTTTATCTCCAGGTCTCCAATTATTTGAACCTTGGTCCCCGTCCAATTGTGCAGTTTTTTTTCATTGATTTTGGATAAGGTTGACATATTTGGTTAATTATGTGGTCATTATTGCCACCATAGATGAGTTGTTTGTGCATTAACATGAATGAATATTTCTTTTTCTACTAAAAATTATGTCAACAATTGGGTTGACCTTCTTGTGCAGAAGTTTATCTTTAGGTCCCCAATTATTTGAACCTTGGTCTTTGCGCAATTGTGCAGTTTTTTTTCACTGATTTTGGATCGTGTTGATTGATTTGGTTAATTACGTGGTCATAATTGCCATCATAGATGAGTTGTTTGTGCATTAACATGAGAATGACTATTTTTTCCTACTAAAAGATTATGTCAACAATTGTGTTGACCTTCTTGTGCAAATTTTATCTTTAGGTCCTTAGTTATTTGAACCTTGGTTCTCCCACCCAATTGTGTAGTTTTTTTTTTTACTGATTTTGGATGATGTTGATAAATTTGGTTAACTATGTGGTCATTATTGTCATCATATATTATGTTTCGGTTAAGGGATCCGAGACTGAACTCTCCAAACTTCCCTTCGATCTCCCGATCGTTTGACACACGCCAAAAGGTTTTCGCTGAAAGGCCAAACGGTGGTGACCTGCAAGGAAACACTCCGACGCTCAAGTCAGCTAGGTCACAAGGAGATCAAAGTGAATGTAATCAGATAAAAGTAAATTACCTGGTTGTTAGGTTCGTATTTATAGGTATTAGGCCCAATAACTAGCATTAACTGTCTTTAACTATCGTATCTTCTGTTTCCTTTTCTATAATATTTGCCCATTAAGACCATTAATTACTCTTCAATACTGCTTTCTGCACCTTTCACCGCTCAGCCATGTCTCCACTTCTTTGGCTCTTGACCGATCGGTCCTTCACTGCCCATCGATGTGGATCCGACCGATCGACCACCTCCCCATACTACATATTAGATTTTTATGCATCAAAATGAATATGAATAATTTTTGCTACTAAAAGTGATGTCAACAATTGGATAGACTTTCATGTGAAAAAGTTTATCTTTAGATCCCCAGTTATTTCCACCTTGCTCTCCACCTAATTGTGCAATTTTAGTTTTACTAATTTTGAATGATGTTTACAGATTTGGTTAATTATGTAGTTATTATTGTAATCGTAGATGAGTTGTTTGTGTATTAACATAAGAATGAATATTTTTTCATACTAAAAATTATGTTAACAACTGTGTTGACCTTCATGTGCAGAAGCTTATCTCTAGGTTCCGAGTTATTTGAATCTATGTCTCCATCCAATTGTACAGTTTTTTTTTTACTGATTTTAGATGATGTTGACAAATTTAGTTAATTATGTGGTATTATTGTCATCATAAATGAGTTTTTTTGTATATTAACATGAGAATGAATATTTTTTTTCTATTAAAAATGATGTTATATGTTTTCTTATAATTTATGTTTCCGTAAATCATAAATACTTTTTTTGTCACAACTATTTTATCGTGCTGTATAGAAATATTGAAGGTCATTGAAGATAAAGACTGAGTGAAATGTAAGAAGCCCGTCTCACCAATTCATCACACAATCTGAAAGTAAAAAAGAAAAAAAAAATCTTTAAAAGTCATAAAAAAGCTTAAATTACACAATTTGAAAAATCTCTTCTTATGGGCAAAGTGAAAATTTTCATATTTATAGAGATGCAAAAGAAACCTCCAACTTAAAACACCAAGGAGTATTTAATATTATACTATATCCAAAATGAAAATTGAGAAGCATAAATAAACTGAGATGTTTCAAACTATTTGACTAGACGTTACTGAACGAGATGGTTGATTTGAAAGGTTTAAAAAGAAGAGGAAGAAGAGACATCGTGGATTCAACTCTCCGTTAACAAATGTAATTGAAATAAAAGTTACGCACTCAAAACACAGGTTAAAAGGATGAACCTCCTTTATAAACACGTGTCTTTGAAAAAAAATATAGTCTTGTATAACTTAGTGAACATGGGTCTTGTCATAAAGAAGTATCCTAAGAAAATATAGGTACATAATATAGTTACGATTCGCATTTCTACTTAGTGATGCAACTCACATTCGCGTTCGTGGTTGGGGCATGGAGGCATCAACTACATAAGTTTTCTAATAAGTTCTTAATTTTCTGATTGATTTCAGTGTGTTTGCGTTGTCCTATATCCATTCTTCTGTGATTACACCGAATTATAGTATAGCATAAATCGTATTGGAGCTTTAACTAGCGTTGATTATGAACTGGATTCATATAATTTTCTTAGACTTACATCTTAACATCCTTCAATTTTTTTTTTCTTGCAAATTTATCTCTTACTTATACCGTTGCTTTCAGTTCTAATATTAAGATTTCAAATTGTAAGTTTAATATATGTCCGAACTTTCTTAAGAATTTAAACTTTAGATTTTCAAATGGTCATTTTATTTTCATGAAGGTTACTTGATCATCTTAAACAACTTTATATGTTTAATTTTGAAAACTAGATCCTTTTAGAAATAAACATAAAAATGCTTTCTTTCAAAATTGATTGTTAACCTAAATTTGACTATTTCTCATAAAATTATTTAATCAAATATGGCTACTAAATTCATTTAAATTGAAAACCTAAAGATTACCAGTCTAAATAAAATATTAGCATTTACATTTGTTTTAAGTTTAAAGTAAATTAAAATATTTATTTTTCACAGAAAACACCCACTCTATGATGTCAAAGCACTAGAAAAATGAAAAAACCAAAAATGTTTTCCATTCAAAATAACTAAATCACTTGAAGCAAGTGTCATAGTATTTGAAAGCAGTCCCATTCAATATATCTAAATGTGAATCTTGCAAAAGTGTACTATTTCACAACCTGCATAATAGGCATTTGCCTTTTGTGAAACCTTAGCAAATATAAAAAAATGACATCCCAAAGAAATCAATCTGACAAATTCCTATATAGGAATTGAATACTCTAAGATGTTGATTATGATATAAAGATATAATAAAAGGAGAATTCCAATGAATGAGGGCAGGGTTATAATATCAGTGTCATACATCATCAACGATAAAATCATCCACTTCCAGGTAGGAATTGGGTTAACAGAGGCAAACTGAAGGCAAAATTAAGAAAACAAACTAACCATCATGTTAAGCTGCCAAACTAAAAAATATATCCAGTGTTCATACAAGATCATATTTCTCTGATAACATATTCAACAAGTTAACGAGCCAAACAAGAAGTAAACTGAAAAGGGAAATAGAATTTTACTTTCTTGTTGGAAAGGAGCATTGTCTACATCTGTTCTTCTTGTTCATCATTTCCCCCTGAAATTTAGAGAAGCAAAATTGTTGTCTCCTAAACTTCACTTATTAATGTTTTGTGCTCAGAATTAAGTACAATTTAATTTCACTTACGTGCTCATCATTAAGGTTATATTGTCTCCTTTAAGAAGGATTCTCCCTGATCAAAAAATGAAATTCTTCAGAAAATGCACAAGTGGCTAAGATAAATAGAACAACATTTGACAAACGGTAGCATACCTAATGTCTTTCTGCTTTTCTTTTTGATGTTCACTTCTTCAGCATCATCAAGAACTAAATTCATGTATTCATCAAAACCCTGATTGGAAATGAACAAAATCACATTATCCTTGATTACTGTTAGATATATTGTGTTTTATATTTAATTAAAGAAACGTAGACTTTTGCTATTGTTTGATATTAGTAGATATTGTTGATATTGTTTTTAACAATATATTCTATTTACCATATTTACGTTTGGTTTTCATATGTACTTGTATCATTCTTCATTATAAATACATTATCCTATATGATTTACTCAATCACAAAAAGGATTTGCAGTAAGAAATTTATATGGAACAACCTCCTGGATTTGTTACTCAGGAGAGTCTTCTGGATTTGTATATCGTTTTTGCAAATCATTATATGACTTGAAAAAGTCTCCTAGCACTTGGTTTGGCAAATTTAGCAATGGTTCAACAATTTGGTATGACTCAAACTAAGGCAGACCATTCATTCTTTTACCGTCACTCAAGTGTTGGATGTGTCTATTTGATAATATAGGTTGATGACATTGTTCTTACAGGCAGTGACCACCATGACATCTCCCAAATGAAACAACACCTTTGCCACCATTTCAAACCACAGATCTTGACATAATCAATATATATTGGGTATTGAGATAACACAATCCAATGACGGTATTGTTATATCTCAAAAGAAATATTCATTGGACATTTTGGAGAAAACTGGGTTGATGAATTCAAAACTTGTTGACACACCCATGGATCCTAATACCAAACACCTACCAAATCAAGGGAGGCCTATTTCCGATTCTAAGCAATATAGAAGATTTGTTAGGAAATTAAATTATGTTAAAGTTACTCCTCCTAACATTTCTTTTGTAGTCAATGCAGTGTGCCAATTTCTTAATTCCCATGTGAAGATCATTAAAATGCACTCATTCGTATATTAAAGTACATTAAAGGATATCCTGGAAAAGGTTTTTTATATGGTTCCAATAACCATACAAAATTTGTTTGCTATTCGGATTATGATTGGCAGGATCTCCTTTTGATAGAAGATCTACCTCCGATGTCATTGATGGTAACTTGATTTCTTGGAAGAACAAGAAACAAAGTGTTGTGTCAAGATCTAGTACAGAAATATAATATAGAGTTATGGCCTCAACTACTTATAAACTTCTTTGGCTTAAGCAATTGCTTAAAGAGTTACAATTTGGAGATATCACTCAAATGACACTTATATGTGACAATCAGGCAGTTCTTCATATCAATTTTAATCTTGTATTTCATGAAAGGTCCAAACACATTAAGATTGATTGTCATTTCATTCTAGAAAAGACTGTATCTAGAGACATCAAGACTGAGTTTGTTAATTCAAATGATTAGGTAGCAGATATTTTCACTAAGTCTTTAAGGGGACCAAGAATTGATTATATTTGTAATAAGCTTGGTACATACGATTTTTATATGCACCAACTTGAGGGAGAGTGTTAGATATATTGGGTTTTATGTTAATTAGGAAAACATAGACTTTTGCTATTGTTTGATATTGGTAGATATGGTTGATATTGGTAGATATTGTTGATATTGTTTTTAACATTATCTTCTATTTACCATATTTATGTTTGGATTCCATATATACTTGTATCATTCTTCATTATGAATATATTACTATGTGTTTTAGACACAAAGAAGATTAATCGTTTTATTATATTCAACCATTATCGTTCAAATGATAAATATCTTAACAAGGGTATACTGTCTACAACAAGTACCACCATTCATCCCCATCTCCCCTCCCAGAACCAAAAAGGTTCACAAAAAATTTAGATCACGCTGTTTTACATATGAGCTCATAACCCCATATTGCAATGGACTAAAATACATACACATTTTAGACAGTATGACTAGAAAACTTTTGCATCTTTTTTGAAGAACCAACAGAACACCACCATTAAACTAAATTCCCCCAAAATCCAATATACCGATAATAATAACATACATAAGAAGTCAAACACCAAGCATGAGAAAAACATACATAAACAAGCATAAAAACCAAGACTCACAATGATTCGGCCTTCAATCCTTAAATCTTTTTGCTCAAAAAGCCAAATCTGAATGCGTGCTTTCTGCGTAAATTACAAAACAGTTAGAGCAAAGGAACAGGGGAAATTGGGGCAAACCCCCAGAAACAGTTATGAACTAGAATGTGGGTGGAAACTTACGCTCTGAAGAAACCTGAAAATTAAGTTCTGAGGAAAGAAAGAAGGAATGAATGAAGTTAGGTTAGAGTTAGAGCAAAAGAAAAGGGAAAGAAAAAGAGAGTGTGGAATGAGGACGGTACTATGGGCTGAGTCATAACCCTCTGAACTTTGGTGCTCGCCATTGTTTCGAAAGTGGAGGAACGAATGTCGGGGAAGATTGCAGGAGAGAATGTCGTAGAAGATTGCTGGAGACGAGTGAGAACACAGTTAAAACCCTAAATTGCAACTTCTTTCTGAGAGTGAATATTTTTTACAGGGCAATAGAATAAGGTCACAATCTCTTCACGTTCATGTATTTTTCTTTTTCTTCCACCTATTCTACAATACTTTCAAATTATTATGTTATTATGTTTTTTTTTAAAATAATAAACTGTAGAATATTTACCACATTATACAGTAAATTTAAATATGATTTTATTTTATAAAGTTAAGATATTTTTTTTATTTTAGTTTTCTTAAAAAATTTATTTATGTTTACTTAATCAAAATTATATATATATATATATATATATATATATATATATATATATATATATATATAGGTTTGTTAACACGCGTACGCTTCTTTTTTTAGTTGGTACGTTTTAACAATATATACCGGATTATAGTAGATATAAATACCCTCATTTGTCATAGATTGATATTTAAATAATTTTCATTCTCAAAACTAAAAGAAAAGAAACCCCCAAACCCTTACTCACCTCCCTCATTCCTTTATATTCATCTCTCTCACTCCAACATTTTCTCTGTCATCCCTACTGTTGCCCCAATTGAAAAAAAAAAAAACAGAAACCCTTTGTCATCAAAGATATTTTCTCCCTCATCTGAACATTTTCTCTGTCATCACTCCAACATTTTTTCTTCTCTCATCTCAACCCAATTGAAGATGGTGGTGGTAATTTGAATCAGAGATATTTTTTAAAAATTGAAAAAGTTTACTCTTTTATAATCATTTTATATTTATTAATGTGTGTAAAATGAATATAAACTTTGTCACTTTATTTTACTCTTTCCAAATCTCAAAGGTAAAAAATGATTTTACTGTCTTTTATCTTGCATAGTGGTTAAAGTTTATTCTATTGCAGAGTGATTAAAGTTTATTCTAAAAGTATGTAGAAGTTGTTTCAGTGATAAAAAAAGGGACATAGGAAAATAAAGAAATAGGTATAGAAGAGCTCCCTAGGAGTACAATTCTTTTAATTCTAGGTTGTAATCTTACATCATGTATTCCAAAGAAAGGAAAAAGAAACACTTTGTGTAAAGGGGAAAGGACAATAGAGGAAAATATCTTGTTCTTTAAAAATATAATGAAATATGGTGTAGATGTGTAAATAATGTATGAAAATTTAATTGATTTATGAAGGTTTTATTTACATGGTTTAATTTAATAATAAGAAGGGAAAATATATAACACATCCTCCAAATGAACGAACAGAACAAGAGCAACGAATTACGATGTCACGAATTGTTGTGTGTGGCTGAGGGAGAGTATGGAGACAAGGGAGAAACAAATTGGATAAGTGAGGAAGGTGGATTAGGGTTAGGCAAGGGTTTCTGATTTTTTTTTTCAATTGGGGCAATAGTAGGGATGATAGAGAAAATGTTGGAGTAAGAGAGATGAAAGAGAAAGGGTTGAGAGGAATAAGGGAGGTGAGTAAGGGTTTTAGGGTTTCTTTTTTTATTTTTATTAGTTTTGAGAATGAAAATTATTTAAATATCCTTACCCTTAAAACTTAGAATCCATGACAAATGAGGGTATTTTTCAGTTGATACCTTTTAAGAATGTGTACCGGATTATAGTAGACAAAAATACCCTCATACATTATGGATTATAAGTTTTAAAGTCAAGGATATTTAAATAATTTTCAATCTCAAAATTAAAAAAAAAAAAAAGAAACTCCTCTGTCATCTCTACTGTAGCCCCAATTAAAAAAATCAGAAAATTGTTAAGCAATTTCTTACAAAAAATGATTTTATAATGAGTTTTCATTTTATAATTCTTGTCTTATCTAATTTTATCTAATTTTCACAAGCATAATGATATCGTAAAAAATTAGTAATTGGCATGAAGGTTTTTTAAGAGATGAGAACTCAACATCTATTGATGATGAAATTAGAGAGGTTAGTGAAGATGATGAAATTGAAGAGATCTTGATTGAACCTTTACCTGAAGGCGAATATGCCAGTGACTAAACTCTTTACAAAGGTAAATTGTTTAACGACGAGTATTTCTAATTCTTTATATATATATATATATATATATATATATATATATATATACTCACATCTCTCATTCCTATCAACCCTTTTTCTCTTTCATCTCTCTCACTCCAACATTTTCTCTATCATCCTATGGTAAATCCAACTGAAAAAAAATTAGAAATACTCATCGTTAAATAATTTACCTTTGTAAAGGGTTGAGTCATTGGCATATTCGTCTTCAGGCAAAGATTCAATCAAGATCTCTTCAATTTCATCATCTTCACTAACCTCTCTAATTTCATCATCTGCACATGTTGAATTGTCTTCTCTTACAAAACTTTCAGACCAATTATCAATTCCTTCTGATGTCATTATGCTTCTGAAAATTAGATAAAATTAGATAAGACAAAAATTATAAAATGAAAACTCATTATAAAATCATTTTTTGTAAGAAATTGTTTAATAGTGAGTGTTTCTGATTTTTTTTTCAGGCGAATTACCAATTCTTTCATATGTCATTATTCTTGTGAAAATTAGATAAAATTAGATAAGACAACAATTATAAAATGAAAACTCATTATAAAATCATTTTTTGTAAGAAAATGCTTAAGAGATAGTGTTTTTGATTTTTTTTTAATTGGAGCTACGGTAGAGATGATAGAGAAAAGGTTGGAGTGAGAGAGATGAAAGAGTAAGGATTGAGAGGAATGAGAGAGGTGAGTAAGAGTTTAGGGATTTCTTTTTTTAGAGTCAGTGTTTCTGATTTTTTTTAATTGGGGCCACAGTAGAGATTACAGAAAAAATGTAGGAGTGAGAGAGATGAGAGAGAAATGATTGAATTGAGAGGAATGAGAGAGGTGAGTAAGGGTTTGAAATTTTTTTTTTAGTTTTGAGAATGAAAATATTTAAATATCCTTGACTTTAAAACTTAAAATCCATAATATTTATATATATATATATATATATATATATGTAAGTACAGAAATAAATTTAAATTTATTTTAATATCTGAATGAAGTTAATTTAATTTTAATTTTCATATAAGTTAATTTAATTTTTTCATATAAGTCAAAATGGGTTAGAACTCACATATCAGTCTACCACGAACCACAGATTTATATTGGATTAGATTTGAAAAGAAATGTATTTTTTTATGCAGATCAATTTTTAATCGAGCTCACTTAAAATCTGAATCATCTGAATTAAACCCGTAGTGAGCTGGATTAGCTCATCAATCCACCTAATTTTATTTTATTAATTTATTACCTTATATTATGAAACCCTAAAAAATACTCTCCTCATTCTGACTTTGTACGAAACAAAACCTCATGTTACTCTCATGAATCGTGAATATGTTATGCTCTCACGGTACTCTCACTTCACTGATGATCATCCGCAACCCTCAACCTTAGTTAATTGTTGCATTCCCTACTGTACAGGTGTTGTTGTTTCGTTCCAATATGTTGTTTCCCTTATGATTTTTTTTTTTTTATTTCTGGCATAATTTATCCATATGGTACTGTATTCTAATGGAAAACCCTTTATCTTTGCAAGACAGAAAGACGAAGTCCATGGAAGTTCTTAAGTTAGTCTAATTAACTAAAAAGAAAAAGAAACAACCAATATGAAAGTATGGAATTCTTGGGTTTCCTTGTCTCTAAGCTAACTTATGTTGCCTACAGACTATTTTATCTCTGACATCAGTTATACATCAATTGACAATTATATTGTATATCCTAAAGAAGCTCCACCACTGTAAATAGTAATTGTAACCACAAGATTAATAATTCTCAACCATTGCTCTTTATAAAATCAATGACTAATTTGACAAAATTCAACTATTCAAGCTTATCTCATATGTTTGCATACTCATCTTTTGAAATGCATTACCGATGTTAATTCTCCTGAAATCAAATCAATCATTTAGTTACCCAGAAAGAAGAATAGTACTAGTCACTTACACCTCTAATTTTAGTATTGATAGTTAAATATGGGTAGATTTAACTAAAGTTTGGTAGCTGGCTAATTAGAGTGATGTACTAGGAAGGAAAAACCTTTTTTGACAATTTTTTTATAATGCATATGTGGTAGTACGTGATTGGTCCGTTTCAAATATTTTTTTAAACATAAATTCAAATAGACCAATAAAGTGATGACACATGTCCTGTTGTAAAAGAATTGTTAAAAAAGGTTGTCAAAATATCAGCATCCTATTGGGAAATGTTTGAACTGCTTTATTTATAAAGAAGTAATAGAGAAAAGCTTTTCCCATGATTCAGTGTTAAAGAAAAAATATTGGACAACCTATTATGTATTAACCGTGCAAGTATACACTAAAAGCCAATTTGACAATGTAGAAGTACTACAATGAAAGTAACTATTGTAACAATTGAGGGTTTCCATCCACTTAAAAGAAAAATAAATGTGAAATATCTATCATTTTGTTCTTTATATCTAAGCAATAAAATTTAGGTTTAATATCTATTTTGGTCCCTACTTTTATGGGTTTGGTTAAAAATGATCTTACCTTTTAAAAAAATTCAATAAGGCCCCATTGTTTGTTAAAAAATGTTCAGTCTGATCCTTTTCACTCACGCCTTTAAAAACTTAACGGTTCAAATGCCACTGTGGCACAACCTTACTAAGTTGTCAAGTTTAATGAATATGTGGACGTTCTTCTGTTCTGTTTTTAGTTCACAGTTCCTCTTCTGCGCTTAAAAGGACTCCATTGATTTGGAAGTTTTAAAGCTCCAAATCTGTGCTTATGACCTTTTCAGAATCAGTTTTTCAGTTCTCTTATTCATTGTTTTTGTGTCTGAGATCAAGAACAACCACAGATTAAGAAAAAAAAATGTTGTCTTCAAACATTGTTCCATCATCCTCCCCTCTCACTTTCACCAAACCCAATCCCCATTTCTTCATCAATGCATCTCCCCATCTCAAACCAAATCTTCTCACAAGGTTTCAAACCCAACACAGAGCCACTCCTCTCCAAAGTTCCAAACTTTCTTTCACCCCAACATCTCAGATCCAACATTCAATCTCAAAGGTAAGATCTTTCAACGGATATCTTCCTCACCTTCTTTAGCCCTCGTCAAAACCCAAGCTTCAAATCGTTAAGGCTGTCGTTTGAAACCAATCCTGGAGGAGAAAATGTTGACCCCAGTGTCCCCAAATCCAAGAATCTCAAACTTTCTCTGGTGTTTAGGCTATGGTACTTCCAGAACATCGTGTTCAACATTTACAACAAGAAAGTGCTAAACATATTCCCTTTCCCATGGCTTCTTGCCTCTTTCCAACTCTTGGTTGGGTCTATTTGGATGTTGCTGCTTTGGTCCTCTAAGAGGGTTTTGCTCTGATATTTGTAAACCCTAATCCCCAAATAAAACATCAACAACATCAACTAATTAGGCTTAGATAATGACTCCTTACCTCACATCCGTACGATGTTCCACTTGCACCTTCAAGGAATCAACAGTAGAATCAGCAGTACAATGATTAGAAATCACCACTTTCACAATAACGAAGAACCCAAAAATGGCATAATCAGATAAGGGTAAGGGGTTTTTATTTTAACCTATTTTATGTCATTTTATTTTTATCTTAAATATTTACACATTTAAATGACTTCACAGAGTCACGTAAGCATTGTTTTAAACATGTCAGTATTGTTTTGCCATGCTAGCATCTGCACCGTTATGATTTTAACGCCGTCTGCCAAAAGGACGATATTGAACAATTTTTAATGAAATATGGGACCTTAGTGAACTTTTTCCAAAGGTGGAATCATTTTGAACCAAACCCCCAAAAGAAGGGACCAAATGATGTATTAAACCTAAAATTTATTTCCCCTCCTCTAGTTACTTCCTCCATGGTTGGATTGGATCTTTATTTAGATGATTGAATCTTGATCCAAATTTTTTTGATAAGTTGGATGTATTGAGTTATTGGAGGGATCGTCGAGATCGTTATCCAAACTTATCTAAGATAGCTTGTGACATTCTTAGCATTTCAATCACAACAGTTGCTAGTGAATCTGTCTTTAGTCTTGGTTCTCATGTGCTAACCAAATATCGTTCCTCAATTCTTCCAGAGAATGTTGAGGCACTTATTTTAACTCAAAATTGGTTGCATGTTTTTGAACTAACAAGTAACATTATTATCATTACTATGAAATTAATTTAATTATTTATTACTTTGTGTTTTAATATTATTAGTTATCACTTTTTTTTATTCTATTGTAGATTGGGATAAAGAAAAAAATGCTTCAAGGGAGCAAAATATTGTGGATATATCCATTCAAGACTTTAATATTGTAAATGGATAAGGGACACAAAAACGATGAATATTAGAAACTTATTTGTATGTTTTTTGTGTTTGTTTTTTTATGACATTTGAATTGTATTGTACTTTCTTTTTAATTTTGAATTGTCTTAAGTTTAACCTCATTTTGGAAGTGAAATTTAATTAGATTTGAATTACAAAAAAATTTGAAATTTTTTATTTAAAAAAATTGTAATTAAGCGAGCCAGTAAACCAACTCGTTTAACCCACCAACCCATGGTAAGTCGGGCCATGTTCGAATTTTTCTGACTCGCTACTAAATGAGCCGGATTGGATTGGTTCACTAAGTGACTAACCTGTAATGAGGCGAGTCGAAAAACCTGTTTTGACAACACTACTTTTACCTAATAAAAATTAAAATAAAATTGTTTTATCACTAAACAACAAGAAATATTGGTCTACTCCACAATTATAACATAAATTAGTAGTTAAGTTTCTTTAACTTAACCTCGTAATACTATAATTTAAAGTGAATGTTCAGTAAAAAAAAAAAAAACACAAAAAGCATTTAAAAAATATCAAATATTTAATATTAAATAAAACAATCAAAATTTCCTATTTTTTCATGAAAACTCAGTCATACATTTATTTATATTAAAAAAAAATTCGAAGAAAATGAATATAATTTACCTAACACTGTTTTGATAAAATATTTCCACAATTCTAAAAACATTGAAATATTTCTAAATTATTTATAATTGAATTTTCTTTATTTTTTAACTATTTTCTTGAATAAAATAATTAAAGTATCTCACATTTCAATTCTCAGGTAAAATAATTGAATTTTTATTTTTAAGGTAAAATCTCATTTACAAAATATTTATTTTAAAATATAAAATTTTACAACTAAAATTATAAAATATTAATCAAATATAAATATTCAGATGATATTTTAAAAATTATTTTCTTAATATAAGAAAAAGTGATTAATTATGAAATTTTAACCGTTTTTAGTAAATTATAAATTCTACAATTTTAATTATTTGAAATGACTTCTTCTAATAACTTATAAATATTTTTTTTTTAATTTCTTCTTTTAAACAAACAATTTGACATTCTTTATTACAAAATAATTTTAAGAGTAGTCATGGTTTTAAAGATGACACTGAATTATTTTATTTATAAAAATTTTAACTATAACGATAATTGAGTTTCAATTTACAATAATCATTATGTTCATTTGCCTTTTTGTCTAACTTTCTGAGCTCGTTTCTCATACTTAATAATCAGAAACCTCTAATGATTTTATGATCATTAGTGTAAAATCACTGTTTAATGTCACCCACAAGACGTCGGTTCGAGAAAAGACCGACGTATATGAGTGGACGGTGGTATTACTGTAAATAAGTAGGTAACATAGACGTTGGTTTCAAGGGAAGGCGACGTCTATGAGATTGTAGACGTCTGCTCTGCACTACATTGACGTCTAATGGGTTGAGGTAGGTGAGAAGACAGTCTATTGACGTCGTTTTTAATGGGGGGTTGACGTCTACGGGCTGCAATTAATGCTCTTCACCTAATTCTCAGGCCCTTAGATGTCACGTAGTCAAAAAACGACGTCTATGGCCTGTCCGGAAGGTGGGAAGACAAAAGTTTTTGCAATTTAGATGTCGGTTTTTAAGGGGCCAGACGTCTATATGCTTGTAATTAATTATGTTCACCAAACTCGGACGTCCGATAGAAGGGCACCGACGTCTAAATTATTATAGACGTCGGCGCCCCTTCACAACTGTCGTCAACATCCCTAACAGGAAATGAAATGTCAATCGGTTCAGCTTCCTAGACGTCGGCTCCCCTCCGCACCGACGTCTAATGGGCATTCAAAAAGTCAGTTTATGTGTTAACTTGGTCGTCGAATTAGTTTGACAACCGACGCCTAGGTGACTATAGACGTCAGTTGCTGGAGCAACCGACGCCCCATTTCATTTTAAATAAACACCAGACTCTTCACGCCATTGTAGTTTCTGATATCTTCTTCCTCTTCTCCTTTTTCTCTTGCGGCACCTCTTCTTTTTCTCTCTTGCGGAACCTCTTCTTTTTCTCTCTTGCAGAATTGCATTATTGTTTCTGATAACATCATCGTCTTCCTCCTCTCCTTTTTCTCTCTTGCGGCAAAGCATCCCAGATGCGTGGTTTTTTATGGTTACCGTTTATCCTTTGTCAGTCTTTCATCGATTATCTTCTGGTTCAACTGATTAAAATTTGTTTTCTTTGTGTTGTGTTTTAGTGTAGTTTTGTTCTGTTTTTTGGATAACGTAGTACCACATTCTCCCTTTGCTAGTTGTCTCCAAGAAAAAACGACATCTTTTGGATTTATGGTGACATTTTGACCTAAAAATGAAACTGGGTCGTTGCCTAGTTATCGTTTCACCGTAATTTTTCCTTCTTGCGGTTGTAAATGGAATTAAGCAACCACCCAGGTTCGGTTTTAGGTCGAAATGCCATTATAAATTCAAAAGACACAAGCTTTATATTGGGGGAAACTAACAAAAGGAGAGTGTGCTACTAGGTTATCCAAAGACAGGAACAAAACTGCACTAAAGCACAACTAGTGTATTAGACGTCGGTTAATGCAAAAACCGACGTCTAAAGTGACTTTAGACGTCGGTTTGTGACATGTTCGAAGTCTTTATGTGCTTTTAGACGTCGGTTAATGAAAAAACAGGCGTCTATAGTGTGCTTTTAAACGTCGGGTTAGGCCTACACCGACGTCTGGTGACGTCGGACATGGCACTAACTGACGTCATCATAGACGTCTATTGAATGTATGTCCGACATCCCATTGACGTCACCGGTAATGACGTTGGTTGTTTAATAGACGTTAAAAGCCCAAAATAACCGACATTAAACAACGTTTTTGCACTAGTGGATGGAGATTTTGATCAATCGAAATCTAAAATAAAGTAAGTTCAGTTTTTGATACATTTTTCTTACTTAGTTTAGCATTTTGGATCACACGTGCATTTGGATTTATGCATGTGAGTCAAAAGAACTCAAATTTAATTTTGTTTAGTTTTGATATGTTAAAAGTGGACTTTAAGCCTAACTCAACCCCACAAAATCGGCTTGTAAGGTGAGGTTTGTACCCACTTATATACTATAAATTGACTTTATCTCTAGTCGATGTGAGACTTTCAACACACCCTCTCACGCCGAGGTATATAAATAGGGATGGGAACGGGTCGGGTCGGGCACGGATAGTGCCTACCCGCAACCCGACCCACATTTGAAAAACCTTACCCATACCTGCCCCGTTACCCATCGGATACTCGCATAAAAAAAATCCGTAGATTTTTTTCAACCCGCAAGTACCCGTTGGATATTCGTTTTCCACCAAACCCAATTTCTTGCCCAAAATCCATTCTCCTTTCTTATCTAGAATCATGACTCAGAAACCCTAATTTTTCATATTTTTCATTTCAAAGACAGCAGCCGTTTGCTCCTCCAATAGCTCGCTCCTTTCATTTCGGTCGCGCACAAGAGAACCTTTGCTACTGCAGACATCTTCTGCCATCATTAGGGATCTAAAAAAGAAAGAAAAATCGCATTTTGGAAGTAGGCACTGGAGACGCCCCAGATTTTGAATCGGCGGGTCGTCATCATCGCTTTCTTCTCAGAACGCTTTCTTCCAACCCCGCACCACCCCTTTCCGCCTCTACTCCCTTCGTCCCACCACCTTCAAACCAGCATCAGTCAAATGCGCCACCCAGCTCCACCCCTCACCCACGCCCAAGATCGCGTCTTCAAGTTTGTCGTCGACCTTGCCACCCTTTCGGAAAAGGTCCTCCTCCGTGCCCAATCCGAGCTTTACAACTGGGGCAGAACATGGTGAAGAAGGCGTCGCGAAACTCTCATTCCACCGCGGAACCTAGTCAGGAAGGCGCCGAAGAACTCTCTCGGAGGAGCAGAAGCGGCAAACTTGGTGAGGATTGGGGGCAGCTTCTTATTCTATGATCAGCTTTGAAAAACAAACCCTAAAATAATTTTGGGCTTTGGCCCAATTTCATGGCAGATTGGAAAAAAAATCTAATTGAAAAGTTAAAAAAAAATTCATGAATAAAATTATAATTTTATTTTTTAAATGGGTAACAGGTATCCGCGAGTACGGATAGTGTGATACCCGAACCCGACACATTAGCAAGCGGGTATTAAAATACCCGCTACCCGCGGGTACATCTTATCCGCGGGTATTAAATACCTGAAGCGGATTTTACCCGCGGATACCCACGGGTACGAGTTTTTTTGCCAACCCTATATATACATCTCGAGCGTGAGACTAGACATTAATGGGTGGTCCGATAACGACCCAATAACGGGTGAAATAATACGCCCAACAAACAAAAAATATCGCTAGGATAAGCTTTAACGATGACTCTGATACCATGTTAGAAGTGGACTTTAAGCCCAACTCAAGCCCACAAAATTGGCTTGTAAGGTGAGGTTTGCACCCACTTATATACTATGAATTGGCCTAATCTCTAGTCGATGTGGGACTTCCAACATGATAATTATGATATGTTTATATATTTGATATGATGTTTGTGTAGGTAGTTAGAGCATCGTGTGAGAACTAGAGCTATAGGATCATCCTTGAGTCATGAATTTTAACATTATGTAAAGGAAGATAGAATTTTAATGCATGTAGGGGTGAATTACCTGAATTGCATTGAACTATCAATTAACTATACTATATTACACCAAAAATACTGGATTATTTATATTAAAAACTAAACTCTACCATTTTATAATTCAGTTTTGAGAAATTGAACATCTAAGGTTCTAGTTTAGTTAATTACTCGTTAACTTAAAACTACTTTTTTTTATATGTTTTACTTGTTTGATGTCGCTAAAGTTGTAGTTCAATTAGGTTAATGCTTACTCAATCAAAATTTTGTTGGAATCGACTCGGCCGAATCCTGTTGATATTTGGTTGTAGCCAAGTCAACCGAATTCGACCAAGACCGACTCGACCGAACTTCAGTCAAGATCAACTCGAATGAGTTTTGATTGTGGTAATCAAGACCAATTTTTGACCAAGGCCAACTCAACCGAATTTCAGTTGGGATCGACTCAACTGAGTTTTGGTCGTGGTTGCCCTAACCGAAGTCGACTCGGTAAAATTTTGGTTGGGTTTCACTCAATCGAATTTAGCTAAACTTCGGTTGGAATCGACTCGACCAAATTTCGATCTTGGCGGTCTTGACCAAATTCAGCCCATTTTTTGCCATGGTCGTTTTAGTCGATTTTTGATGTCAGCCAACTCAGTCGAATTCGTTCAAGCTTAGGTCAAGACCGACTCAACTGAGTTTCAATCATGGTCGTCTCCATCGAATTTGCCCAAAATTCAACATGGACTGTCTTGACATTTTGCCCGACCTAGACCGTCTCAACCTTTAGCTTGATCTAATTCAGCTCAAACTTTGGCCTAGGTAGGGCTGTCTCAACCATGGGCCTGACTGACATATCTTGACATTTAGCCCGACCTAGACCTTCTCAACGTCATCACTCTCACAAAGTCTTCATCGCTTCGACTCAACTTGTCTTAATCTTGACTCCAACCCGACTCGTCTTGTCCTTTGGCTTATTCTAGTTTTTCTCAAAGTTGTGTTGTGTGTCGAAGTAGAAAACAAAATTCCAATTCAATTTAGTGTAGTACAGTTTTGTAGAAAAAAAAAAGTTTAGTTCAGTTCAGGCAACCTACTTTTTGCTTCACTATATTTTTTTACAGTGTAGTTCATTTCCCACCCTTAGGTACATGTATGTTTATGCTTGTGTAGTAATATAAAGTTGTTTTGAGTTGAGTAATTATGTAGAATTGATTGCTTTGTTCTTTGATTTTAAATTTTGAATGAAATGTATAAAATAATTTTAGTTGAATGAAATGTATAAAATGAGTTAGTTGTTTAGCAATGAAATGAATTTTTTTCTATTTGAATGAACTTGCCTACCGATGTATAAAATGAGTTAGTTGAATTATACAAATTATAAAATGAAAGAGTAATACTGGCTTAAAAAAACTTAATTAGCACATTTTATTCACATAGGTTTTAGTGATATTATGCTTGTTTTACATTGTTTTGCAGGGTTTTTAGATGAATTAAAGATGGAAGTGAAGTAAGGTGGACTTAGACCCATGAAAGAAGGAGAAAAATGATGAAAGGGTCAAGCAAGCCGCTGAGCGCCAAAATGGTCCGCTAAGCGCTCAGAGTGATTAGAGGGAAACCACTCAGCGGCAAAACTGACCGTTGAGCGGTCAAAGTGGCAAGAGGCAAACCACTGAGCGGTGAATTTAGGCGCCTGAGTGGTTGTCTATTTTTTTAGCTAGATTCTGTAAATCTTTCTGTTATCTTTTTGGGCTTATATATAGCCTCAGTGCGAATTAGAAAGGGATTCTTTTGGTAGAGAGAAACGTCCAGAGCTATTCCACACACCTTGAAGGAGGTTCCTTGGATGCTTAGGCTCCAATCAACCAAGTTTAGGGTTATTTCTTCAATTCTTTCATCATATTTCATCTAGTTTCACCATGATTATGGTGAACTAAACCCTTTGTTGTTGGGGAACAATGTAATATTTTGAAACTCTCATATATTCAAATTCTTATTTATTTCATATGCTTGTCATACACTTATTTATCAATTGTTGGGTTCTCATCTTTGCTTTAATGCTTTTATTGTTTAACTCATTCATTAAAAGTTATTTGTCTTTATCGATATGGGGACGTACGGTAATGTCATGAACTGGTGAGAAATTCCTTGATTATGTTAATATCTCCTAGGGATAGGGGTAGGACGGTCAATTGTATTTGCTTCCGATCGCATTGCATTATTGGTTACTAGGGGAGGCTAGGGATAGCAAACCGGTAATTAATAATAGGCTCTTTTCACCAAAGGATTGAGTTAAGGGTAAACTAGAAAGTTTGCATGGCAATTGGATAAATAAGTGAAGTAAATAAGAAGAGTAGATATATGAGAGAGGATAAGATGAAACTGTAAACCCCAACAACACCATTCATCCATAGTTTCTTAAAACCAATTTAATCAACTGCATTTGCATGTTTATTTTTGTTCTTTGCATATAACCACCAAATTAATTCTTTTCTCAAGTCTTGCGCGATTTGTTTACATGAAAAGTAAGGCCTAAGAGTCCTTTGGGGAGAACGATATTCGGTTTACCAATTATATTACTTGATAACGATCTGGTACACTTGTCAGTGGCTTAACAATTATGAAACTAAAAATATAGTGAGCTCTAACAATCTTTGGCATTGGGCACTATGTGTAGATCTTTAGGGGTATTTTTTTTAACAAAAGAGAATATGATGAACATCAAGAATTTTTTATGATGAAAAAAGAAAGTCTAAGAATTCAAACATGCAAAAGATATTGGAAGACTTATGGTTTAGTTTTAAGCTTTTTGTAATAATTCTTTTATATTTGTGTGTAACAATTAGTTTAGAATAGTTACACATCAGCTTGCATAATATTACTTAGAAAGATTTTAAATTTCTAAAGCGCTTTGTGATAATTGATTAGGTATAGTGGTAATCCACTATCTAAAATGATTTTAGATTTTCAGAAAAGGCTTTATGATAATCGATTACCACTTTAGTTAATCAATTATCACAGAGAAAATAATTGCTATGAAAAGTCTGTATGATAATTGATTATCGTCAAATCAAATAAGCTATCTCTAAAGTTTCTCGAGCCTTATTAGATCATGTTGAGATTGTTGATAGGGGGAGCATTGGTTTAGCCAAAACTTACAATCTCAAAGCTTCTGGTTTTTGATGATGACAACACATAATTAATAACACATGTGTATATGTGTTACATGTTCATAGCTTTCATGTTTATGATTAAATGAGAACATGTTGGTGTTGTTTCTGTCATTGCATGCAAATTCATTGTGTTATACATGAGATCATATTTGTGATTGCATAACAAATGTTTTGAAAAAGGAAAACCACATGCACTTTTGTTGAACTTAAATTGTGTGGCAAAACAACAGTTTTAAGTCGACTTCATTATGAAGTAAGTTGATTAAAACTCGTGGCTTTGCACAAACTTTTTCAAAGTGTGCTGTGAGTATTTTTGGAAGCCTTGTTGTAAAAACCCTTATCATTATAGTGCATTTGCTTTTTGGGATTGGAAGGACATTGGATGTAGGCAGTTTGGCCGAACCAGTATAAAAATCTGCGTTTGAATTCTCTATCCCCACACTTTTATTTTCAAAGTCGACTTTACTTTTCACGTAGTCAGTTATTTTAGCTACATTTGAAAAATCTGATTCTGTGCTTTTCAAGAAAGTTTTGAAAGATCATCCTTTTATAAAAAAGATTTTTAAAAGACTCTGATTTTGTGTTTCACCAATTCACCCCCCCCCCCCTCTTGGTGTTGAAACTAAGTCATTCTATTTTCAACATGATTTAAGGGAAGTTTTTAAAAAATATCACATTTGCTCTGATAATGGTCAAACAATATTGGAGGAGCTAAGAGTAAGGGAGAGCATACTTAAACTATACATTGTTTAGTAAGATAGAAAAACCCTAGCATAACCAGACATTTTCAAAATAATCTTGAAACATATTTCACTTAGCATGAGTATTTGTCAAACATAAAAAGATAAGAGATTCTTAAGACAAAATCATTTAGAGACTATGTTCTTAAGACAAAAGCATGAGTATAAGCAACCCAAGTTTTGAAGTTTAATAAAAAACATCAAATGAAATATTGCTATGTAGGAAAAGTTGTTTAAAATAGTACCGTCTAATGAAGAAGCATTTTATAATGTCATAAGCCAAGAGTTCAAGTAATGCTTTCTTATGAAAACTGCTGAAACAATCGGTAACAAAAACTAAAGTCTACTTCGTACATAACACTAAGGAGAAAAGAGATGTTTCAATACAATGTTATATCAAGAAACTTTTTCTAGAGAAAACATCGTCTGATAAGTGACCACCAAACGCTTTAGTCTTGAGAAAGCATCTTATGTTTATACCACCTAATGAATATACATCTGTCTTACCAAACGATACATTTATTAATGAAATGCAAAATGATAAAATGTCTTGAACACGCTACACTGCTTAACACTTATCAACATTCAAAACATTTAATAAATATTCAAAAAAGTACTTTGATGTTTGTATAATTTGTTTCTTGATATCCGTATATATCAATAATGCAGAAAGATATAACCACAATCACGACACCTAAGAAAAAGACGTTGTGAGAAAAAAAATACCATTATAAAAATGTTTCCTTGAATCCACATACATGTATACATACATACATACATACATACATACATACATACATATATATATATATATATATGTATGTATGTATATATATATATATATATATATATGTGTATATATATATATATATATATATATATA
>NC_028354.1:3058159-3061225 GCF_000741045.1 Vigna radiata var. radiata
TTTGTCCCAATTGCATCCTAATATTTGTAAATTTGAGGCAATAAAGCCCTCTCCGTTAACTAGCCACTAACGCCGTTGGCACTGTGCTGAGCTGTAACGGATCTTTATTGTTTAATTTAAATGACTCCATTACGTGGCATTTTTTAATTAAAAAAAAATGATTCAATAAGTGACACATATATTTGTATTAGGGATTTTAGGGATTTATTTGTATTGGAGATTAGGGATTTAACTCTGAACTTGGGATTTCCTATTCGAATGAGCGAAAAATAAGGATTTCCTGCTGATGCTCGTCTTCTTGAGGGTGATCCTCTTATGGTTGATCAAGCAGCACTGACTGGGGAGTCATGATTGCCACTGTGTGCACACATTCTTTGGAAAGGCAGCACACTTGGTGGATAACACCAACCAAGTTGGACATTTCCAGAAGGTTCTTACTGCAATTGGAAACTTCTGCATATGTTCCATTGAGGTTGGTATGCTGGCTGAGATCATAGTGATGTACCCAATTCAGCACCGCAAGTATAGGGATGGCAGTGACAAAACAGGAACACTCACCCTCAACAACTTCCCTAACGAAAATCACTTCATACTTTCCCAAACCGAGCCCGTGAAGCCAATCAACAACAGAAGCGACTTTTGGCACATGTGGAGTACCCTTATCGTCTTCAGGAACCGCAACCTGCACAACATTTTCACAACTTATAATTGAATTAAATTATAAAGTTCCCGACTTCAATCACCATGAATGGTGTTACTGTTGTGCAAAGGGTGTGAATCTCACGTTATCGCTTTTGTCAAGACAATTATTGGTATGAAGATGTCTCTGTTCCTCAGTCAAATTCGAAATATCAACATCACAAAGGGGACACCAAACGGAACTATCTACTTCCTCCAACTTGTCGCACAAATTCATCAATAGACCAAGCTCCGAATCAGAATCTGCATCTGCAGCGTTAAGCTCGCCGGTTCTCGAAACCATCAGCTTCGACTCTATCGAGTTGTGAAGATAATTCCCCTTCTGTTTCAGCTCCGATAAAGACGGGCAAGAAGAGTGACTATCGTCATGTTCAGATTGTTGACGTTTGCCGTCACCGGTGACGTGGTGGGCGTGGTAGAGAATGAAGTGAGAAAGTTGAACCCCTAAGGGGAATTCTAGGTTAAACGAAACCTGGGCCTAGGTTTTGGGCCATTTTTTTTTAAAAAAAAAATAAAACTATCTCTTACAGCTTTGCCTTACAAATATAATACATACGTGTCACTTAAATCATTTTTTTTAATTAAAAAATGCCACGTAATGGACTCATTTAAATTAAATAATAAAGATCCGTTATAGCTCAGCACAGTGTCAACGACGTTAGTGGCTAGTTAACGGAGAGGATTTTATTTCCTCAAATTTACAAATATTAGGATGCAATTGGGACCAAAAAAAACATGAGGACCTAATTGAGAATGGGGAACAAATATGAGGACTAAAACATATATTTAACCTATGTATATATGTATATATGTATATATATATACATACATATATATACATATATATATGTATATCATATGTATATATCTAGATCTGGGGAATTTCTTTTAAAGGAACTATTACCTAGACATAGGGATAAAACACTTGGTTATCTTAAGCTTCTAATCGTAATGCAGAATTAATTATTAGGGATACAAGATATTATGCTCTAGTAATTAAGGATAGGCTTTCTTCGCCGAGACATGGGGTTTTCAGTAAGTTAGAAAGTGATTTGACATTAATGAAGAGGATGAATTCTTATATGCATGAGTGTAAATTAGGCGAAATCTATATATATATATATATATATATATATATATATATATATATATATATATGTATGTATATACATGGTTAAAACCACTTAGGCGTCCCTGTTTTCGTAAGGTCTTCCCATTTTGGTCCCGTTCTTATAAAACTTTCCAGTTGGGTCCTTAAAAGTGTCAATTTGGTTGAAATTAACCCTTGCCGTTAAAATTGAGTAACGGTGTTAAATCTGGGCATAGTTGGATGGAGGACGTGTCAACCATTAAAAACGTGGCAGAAAACTGAGTGATATGTGGCGTGATTAATTGATAAATTGAAATTAAAAAAGGGATTAGGGTTACTTAATTAAAAAAGGGAATTAGGGTTGAGTGAAATAAAAAAGGGAAATTAGGGTCCTGGTAAATCGAAAAGCAATTGGGATTAAATTTCATTAAAACTATGAGAGGAATCTGAGAGGTATCATCGAAAGTTCATTACTGTTTATAGATGTTAAAATGGGTCTTACTCTTTGATCCCACAATTACGGTATGGTGTATTTGACAGCAATGGCCTTTTGCTTTTCTGCTTCGCACAACAATCTATTCAGATTACAATTCACATACAGAATGCGCTAATAATCCACGTTGAGTTTCTTTATAGGCTTATATAAATAAACTCCAGTACTTCAATCAAGGAACAATTTGCAGAACCAACAAGATAGAGCAACCCAAAGACCACGCCACGTCAAGCGTAATTAGCCATCCTTGTTGAACCAAAACCCTGCGACGGTAACCTGCAAAACTCATCAGCACCAACACTGTGATAGATGTCATCATTGTGACTCGGAAGCAGAATGGAAATGCTTTCTTCCGGATGCATTGCAAGTTGAAGAGCAATAGGAATGACCCAAGGACATGGCTACGTCTTGTACTGTAGAACTTCCCTCTTCAACACCGATGAACCCTAAAAATGTCGAATTGGGTCTCTTACTTCAGAACATAAACTCACAATTTCATTCTTCAAATGCTTTACCAATTACAAATCCAATTAATGTTTTTATTGAATGGATTAATAGCCACGTACCACTCAGTTTTCTGCCACGTTTCCTCTGATTTTAATGGTTGACACGTTCTTCATCCAACTCTACCCAGATTTAACACCGTTACTCAATTTTAACGGTAAGGGTTAATTTCAACCAAATTGGCACTTTTAAGGACTCAATTGAGAAGTTTTATAAGAACGGGACCAAAATGGGAAGACCTTACGAAAACAGGGACGCGTAAGTGGTTTTAACCTATATA
>NC_028354.1:3061555-3077190 GCF_000741045.1 Vigna radiata var. radiata
ATATATATATATATATACACACACATGTATATCATATGTATATATCTAGATATGGGAAATTTCTTTCAAAAGAACTATTGCCTAGACATAGGGATAAAACACTTGGTTATCTTAAGCTTCTAATCGTAATGCAAAATTAATTATTAGGGATACAAGATATTATGCTCTAGTAATTAAGGATAGGCTTTCTTCGCCGAGACATGGGGTTTTCAGTAATTTAGAAAGTGATTTGACATTCATGAAGAGGATGAATTCTTATATGCATGAGTGTAAATTAGGCGAAATCTAAACACAACAACATATTCATCTCATATTACAAATATCATTCATTCACCTTTGAGTTTTTGTTTAATTGATCAAATTACATGCATATTTACTTTTTCTTGTATTTGCATTCAAAAACCCAAAATTTTTCATCAAAGTCTTTATTAGTTAAGTAATCACATGACTGTTTAGTGTCGTGAGTCTCTTGGGAAACGATACCTGGTCTTACCATTATTATTACTTGATACGATTCGGTACACTTCCCGACATCTTAACAAGTTTTTGGCGCCGTTGTCGGGGACTCGTGGTTTAACTATTCTATTTGTGTTTGATCTTAACCGATTAGATTTGATTTTATTGTTTGTTTTTTTTTGGGCTAATTGCTTGCTCTCTAGTGTTTTGTTTTCTTGTGTATGCAAGATACAATTCGAACGAGAAGCAAGAAAATTTTTGAACCTCTTCTTGAAGAACTGGACGAAAGTAGAAGAAGGAGAATCAGGACGTCCAGAGAACTTTTTCTTTCTCTAGAGATGCTTTTATAGCCTTCACCTCAAAGATCTGACCAGGAGACAAAAGATATGGCTGAAGAGAATAATGGTAGACGTACCTTGGCAGATTATTCAACAGTTGTTGGCCCTCATAATTTTAATAGCATAGCAAGGCCGAGGGTTAATGCTGCGAATATGGAGATGAAGCTGACGTTGATTTAATTGGTAAAGAGCAACCAATTTGATGGACTATCACATGAAAGTCCATATGGGCATTTGACCATGTTCAACGAGATTTACAATACTGTGAAGATGAATGACGTGCCGGATGAAGCTATAGGGCTTAGCTTGTTTCCTTTTTCATTGGGAGGCAATGCTAAATTGTGGTTGAACTCTTTTCCAGAAAACAACTTTATTGAGTAGGAAATCGTGGTTGCAAAGTTCTTGAACAAATACTTCCCACAATCAAAGGTAATAAAGGTAAACAAGATATTTCTTCTTTCAGGAAAGGCATGGAGGAGACATTAGGTCAAGGGTGGGACAGATATAAAAGCTTGTTGAGAAAGATGCCCACACATGGCTTTGATGAAGCTACTGTTGTCATTCTTTTCCTTGGAGGACTTGGTTCGCAGACTAAATTGATGCTGGATGCCTCAGCTAGAAGTAATATCAGATGCAAGATTATAGAGGAAGCTTATGAATTGATTGAAAACAAGACTGCTAATGATAATGAGATGCATAGTGAAAGAGGAGCTCCACCTCAACAGAAGGGAGTTCAACAATTACAACCTCAAGATGCTCTACTGGCGTAAAATAAGATCATGACTCAACAATTGGATAATCTTATGAAGAAGATCTCTCAATTGCCACAAGAAATGAAAAATGTTTTACAGATTCAACAAAAAACTTTGTGAATTATGTGGTGGTGATCATATCAATGGTCAATGTGTTATGCCACTTGAAGCCTAGGAAGAAGTCAATTATATGGGTAATCAATTTCGTCTAGGTAATTATAACCAAGGATGGGTCAAGGGGAAGTTGGACAAGCTGGGGAATATAATAGACCATCGAACAACAATGGCAACAACAACCCTCTTTATCTGAAAGAACTACAAAGTTTGAGGAACGCAAACCTGGCATACCAATCAAATACAAGAACAGGTTATGGGTTGTGAAAGAGCTTAAAGCGAATGGAGTTATAGAAATAAAAGCTCCTTATTCAAGAAGAGCCAAGATGGTGGACAAGAAGCTGCTGGAGATAAGTTGGTGTGATGGCAGAAAGAACACCAATATCAAAGATTTGACCTGAGCTTAATGGTGTCAAGGTATTAACATTAAAGAAGCGCTTGCTCGGAGTCAGCCTAATGTTTTAAAAAACTCTATTTTTTTATTTTCTATTAATTTGGTTTGGATGTAATGTTAATTTCAGTCGGATTTAGCTACTAGGGGTGCGTATTTGTGTGAAGACTATTTGATTTATTTGGTTATTAGTCTGTTTTGATCCAGTGTGCATCTGATATATGTTTATATATGAATGTTTGTGGGGTGTAGATAGAATTATTTGTTTTAATTGTGAGTTGTTGAAGTGTGAATTAGGAGAAAAGTACATGAAAATATGAAAAATATGAGTGAAGCTGAGGGCCTCTTACCTAGGGACGCTCAGGGCAAGCACGAAAAGAGAGGATTTTTGAAACACCCCACGACGCTCAACGCCCACTGAGGGGCGCCCAGTACCAACGTCACAGGTTGCATTATTTTGGGCTATTGGGCTCAGCGTGGGTTGGCCCAACTTGTTTTCTTAACTCTATGGGGTTTGCCTTAGCCCCTCATTTTTTACCTTGCACTCTTTAGCTGCACTCAACACTCAATCTAGAGTTCTCTCACTTTCCCCTTTCATTCCATCACCAAAAAAAAATCCTCTTTTCCTCTTGTGCATTTTCTAAGTTTGCTCCTCATTCAAGTAAGTATTATGCATTTTGCGATTTGTGGTCTTGAAAGTTTTGAGTTTTTGTGAAAATTGGTTCTTATGCATGAAATTCTGTGAATGTTACTGTTTAGACCGATTGAAATGTAGTATTGATGATTGCAACATTGGGAAAAGTGTCTGTATTGTGCATTAGGCCAGCTAGGGCATGTTTTGAAGTTTCTGATATGGCGCCGAGGGATCCTCGTGATGGGTGCTTAGCGCGGTTCTGTATTGATTGCAGGTTTGTGGTTTCTGGCTGGTCTGGTAGTGTGCAAGTGATGTTGAGGGTCCCCTGATTGGTCCTCAATGTTGGCGAGAGGCATTGCACGATGATTTATGTTTTGATTCTTTTTAAATGCTTGTGTTTTATGTTTTTTGTTGAGAATATGGACTGTGTTTGTTATAAGAAAGCATATTTGTGACTTATGATGAGTGTGCGGTATAGTTGAATTGTTATGATTAATTGCTCATTAGTCAGTTGTATTGTATATGTTCTTGGTGCAGATATGGCATCTTCCTCAGGCAAGCGGATAAAGACCATTGCCACAAACATAGAAAGAGGAAAGAAGAGGAAAGAGCAAGTGTACTCCAGCAACTCTCTCCTATGCATGAGAGACACTTCCAGACAATGCAAAACAGAAGGCTACTAATGGAGAGAAAGGTAGGATTAATACCTACCGTGGCTCCTCAGTTTGAGAGGGAACTTGGAAGAAGGCAGTGGGAGAACTTGGCTTCTTATCCGGCACTTGCCAACATAGTTGTTGCGAAGGAATTTTACATGAATGCAAGGGCATTCGGTGATTATCATCGGGAGGCATACACTAGCTATGTGAGGGGGAAAAGAATACCTTATGATGTTGTTACAATTAACAGGGTTTTAGGCATTGAATGAACTAGGGATTAGTGCCAGTTTGCTTCAGCCATAGACGAGGATATTGATTATGCTTATGTGGAGAGGGTTTTGTGAGTTCCAGGTGGCCATTTTTAGAGGAATAGGCAGGAGTCACATATTCACATTAGGAGATCATATCTGACACCCCTGGCAAAATATTGGATGACATTTACACATGCCAACATCCTTTCAGAACCGCGGCCTATTCCCCTGCAAAATTTTGACATTCCCCTTAAAAGCAGTTCAGAAATATAATTGCAGGGGAATAGGTCGCGGTTCCCCTCAAAACCGTGGCCTATTATCCCTGCAAAAATTCTGAAATTGCCCCCAGGCCAGGCTTGGAATAAATTAGGAGACAGGGAATAGACCTCGGTTGCTTGGGGAACCGCGACCTATTCCCCTAAGTCAAGGAATAGGCCTCGGTTGTTAGGGGAATCGGGGCATAAGGTGTGCAAAAAATTTCAAAATTGTCATTTCAGATCAATTTTAGATTTTTTTTTTTATCAAAATAGGCCTCAGTTAGTATGGAAACCATGGTCTATTCCACTCTATTACATCAGTTGTATAATGAACCGCGATAGTAACATTTAATTAGGTTAAAAAAATATTACAGTAAACAGTTTCATCTTCCACACGAAATCTCTGAAACTGAAATCTCTCTTAAGCTCTCCTCTCTGTCGTGCCTATTCTTTTTTAAGCCCTCCTCTCCACCACGTCCATTCTATTTATTTTCTTGTTTCTGGCGCTTCGTGTGTCTTCTTGGAGTGTCTCTTATCCGTTTGATCAATGGATTTTTTCAATGAACCGTCTACTATAAGGGTAATCAACATCGTCAAGTTTGGATTTTGAGATTGGAAACTCGTGTTGCAGCCACTTACTGGTGCTGGAGGGGTCACAATTGAGGTGTGGTTTTCTTTTTACATGACTATTTGTTATTCGATTCTAATATTCAATGAGATTGTATTGGTGTGTGCTTCAAATCTGAAATCTGAACTTCTTGTTTCATATCAAAGTTGTTGGTGAATACTTCAAATCTAACATTGGTTGCCTCACGCACATCAAGGTAATATAAAAACGACAAAGTTTGATTGTTCCAAATTTAAAATTCTATTTTTAAGATGCCTAACACATTGATAAGCTGTTTATCTCTCTGCTTAAAATGTATAAATGAAAATGTATAAATGAAGGTAAATAAATTTCATTATAAACTATTAGTGTAACTAAAAGAACTATACCAGTCATTCATAACTGACAAAATTTACACAGGGCACGAGTATGATACGGTAGAGAAATGCTTTAGTCGTTTTATACTGTTTTTTAAATAATAAAAAGCACGTTACCACTTCTTTCAGTGCATAACAAATATATTTTTTACTTCTAAATTTAGTCAATAATAAAAAATATATAAATCATTGTAATTCTTTTCTACACGAACAGAGAATGAATCTATGAATATATTAATGAGCTTAGCTCTCTAATAGCTGCTCTAACATTATGTGACATAATTATGTCAACGTTAGTTGTGTACTAATTATGTCAGGCCTTAAAATTTTCTAGAAAAACAGTAGCTATGGTTAAGATAGTAAGATTGCAAGATGGTTTTGTGATTTTATGATTTGATGAAAGAATTTGGCGGGATGGAATTGGAATGTGAAAATAGTTATAGTGTGATGGGAGAAAAAGAAATATATGGCTTCCAACATCAAGGGAGTGTTGAGAATATAATGTAATAATAAGGGAACTATTTTCATGGTTTGATGATTAATTTCTTCTAATACAGGAGTCATTGCACTTTTGAGTATAGTAATGGTTTAGCTTTGGCTTGTGTATTATATTATTTAGAGCAATTGATGCGTGAACTTTCTCCTGCTATCCGGAACCAGAGGATCCAGGGTGTGAGAAAATAATGATAAAGGAGAATGACAAATGCTCTGAACAATGTTTATTTTTTAGAATTTTGTTGATATGTTAGGATCCTATAGATATTCATTATAATTTTTAAATAAATAAAAAAAAATTCTAAAATATATCATACTTCTTGTTAAGCCCTTGACAAGTGTATCGGATCGTTATCAAGTAATATAAACAGTAAGACCGAGTATCGTTCTCACAAAGGACTCTTACGCCTTATCTTTCATGTAAATTGATTGCATAAGACTTGAAAGAAAGATTGATTTTAGGGTTTTAATGCAAAGAATGAAAATAAACATACAAATGCAAATGTGAATCAATTGGCAAAGAAAAGATATGTATGAATAGAGTTGTTGGGGTTTACAATTTCATCCTTATCCACCCTCTTATATCTATTATTCTTACTAAATTCGCTTTATTATCAATGTCATGCAACTTTCTAGTTTACTCTAAACCCGATCTCTCGGCGAAAATAGCCTATTACCAATTACTAGTATACCATCTATAGTCTCCCTATTAATTATCAACGCATTACAGTACAGAAACTTAAAAGCAATTGATCGTCCTAGCCCTATCTCTAGGCAGTATTTCATTATCAAGAGAATTCTTATCAGTTCTAGATTTTCCCGTGCGTTCCCGTATCGACAAAATCAAATATCTTTACACCGAATGAGTTAAACAATGTAAGCATTAACCTCAGATAAGAAAACCAACAATTGATAATAACAGCAAGTGAAAATAATAAGAGTTTCAATATAAGAGAGTTTCAAAAGGATTACATTGTTCCCCAACAACAAAGGGATTAGTTCACCATAGACATGGTGAAACTAGATGGAATTAATGAAAAAGATGAAAGAGTAAACCCTAGATTTGATCAAGTGGAGCCTAAGCATCCAAGAAACCGTCTCCAAGGAGTGTAGAAGGTGCTCTGGAGTCTTCTCTGCCAAAAGATTACTTTGAGAGTCGTACTAGGGTTGTTTATAATGTAGAAAAGTAACAGAATTTCTACCCAGGCCCATCACTTAGGCGCTCAACACCCATTTGGCCGCTCAGCGATGGACCCTTTAATCGTAGGGCGCTCAACGGCGAAAACTAGCACTCAGCGGTGGCCCTCAGAATCGCAGGACGCTCAGCGGCGCCACTCAAGTAAGAAACAATGGCTACCTCCTCGAAGCTGGCGCTCAGCGCTGGATTGAGCGCTGAGCGGTGGACCTCACTCTTCTTTTGTTTCTTTTCTCATCCTTTCTTGAGTCAAGTCCATCCTTCTTTACTTCCATCCTTCAATTCTCATCAAATCCTACAAAAACAATGTAAAACAAGCATAATATCTCTAAAAACTACTTTTGACTCTCTTATGACTAAACTAAGAGTTTTACATTATTCTAAGCTCATTCTAAGCCATAAAGGGTGTGATTTGATATCAAATTTAAGTGTAAAAATAACAGTTTTTAGATCTTTATCACAACCCCAAACTTAGAACTTTGCTTGTCCTCAAGCAAACAAGACAAAACTTAGCCTTTGCACCTTATCATCAAAATAGTTCAACACTTTCAAAACTCATTCTTTCATAACAAATATTTCTTAATTCAGCTTTTGAATGAAATCAAATCAGGATGCATATATGCTTCAATTCATTCCAGTCCACATATTGTTCACATAATCACATACTCTCCAACTGATGCTTTGATTAGTCAACTAAGCACAGATGTAATCATGAAATTCATCAATTCTTTCTAGGCAAAGTGTTTCACTCAATCACTCAAGTGTTTCAAGAGGTCACTCCTTCACTCTACTATTCATATGTCACATGAAACAAAATTGTATTTCACCTAATACAACCAACATTCTCACATACATATGTCATCACAAGGACTTTTCCAAGGCTTATAATGAGGTTGGGCTATCAAGAAAAATTGGTTTTTCTAGATCACAAAATCCTTGAGTTAAGAGAGTTATCTCAACATTCAAAGTTCAAACACATACTCTCTTTTAACCAATCTCACTCATTCCCAACTTTTCCCTTTTCTTTTTATTTTGCATTGAGCTTTTCTTTCATGCTTTACTTTTCTTTTCTTTTTCATTCTCATGCTTTTTTCATTCAACACTTTAGCTAAATGCTTTCCCTTTTGCCTTTCAAATTTCCCCAACAACCCCAAACTTGAACCTTTATCAATACCATACAATTATTTCTCAACCTAACTAAAGGTAAAGATTTTCAAATCAAAGGTTTTCATCCTATTTAAGGCCAAGGTTCAAAAAGGGTAGAACACATGGTTCTTTTTACTTTGAGTGAAAATTTGGTTAAGTAAGGGATTCCAAAAATGGCCTTGATCATATGTCATAAACATGCAATTCAATCAATCATAAAGACTCAGGCAATATCATTCATGCTTCCAAATGAATAGTAAATATATCAACAAGTACTCTAGAGCTCAAAACCTCACATAGCTATGCTCTCTCAAATATCAGTCATACACCTTGCTTAACATCATAATCACAGTCATAAATCATCATGCATCTATTCACATAGCTAGTGAACAATTCATCTGTACATCAACATGTACACAATCTCAATCATCATTCACATCAAACATCATCAAACACACTCATCATGCAATAAAACAAAGTCAAACCATAGTCAGAAAAGGTGTTCAGGCAAGTACAGACACCTACACTACTCAACAGAATTCAACCTATTCTAAAAATTCAAAGTACAAGAGAAAAAGAAAAATAAACCCTGCTTTAATGCAATGACATCCATCTGTAGATGCCCTCTCAACCCATGTTGTCATCTGAATCCTCATCATCTCCAACCTCAGCATCCTCAAAGTCGTCATCCTCTTCATCATCCTCATCCATAGCTGGAGCTTCAGCTGCTCCAGATCCACTCCCATGTGCCTGCTCCTGAGGTCAAGCCATCGCACTATGGAACTCGTCCATAGTCCACCTGTGCACTGGTGGTGTGTCATATAAGCCTACTATCATCTCGACAGTAACTACCTTCCCTCTGCGGAGAGACTTCAGTCTGACCTCCATCATGGACATATACATGTCCCTCATCTGGAATGGCTTTGCATGTTGTGCAGGTGCATCACCCTACTGTGCTGCTCCTCTCTTAAGACGTCTCCTAGGCACTGGTCCAGCTGCCTCGTCTCCTCCACAATACTTTCGATAATAGGATGCATCAATGGCCTTCCTAGGCCTCTCAAATGGTGGAACAAAAGTGTCCACCCCAGCCTGATGACACAGATAGGTAATAAGAGAAGGATGCCCCAATGACGTCCTGCTACTAACAGTAGTAGCGCAACTCTGGATCTTGTTGGCGATGACCTCACCATCATTCACGTCCATCTGCCTTAGCATACATTTATACTGAATTTAATCAGGGAATTGTGCTTAATTGTCCGGTATTTTCCCGTTTCTGCTAATTGTACTTAAATTGACCAGAAATTCTTATTTTAATTAATTTGAATTATCTGAGCTTATTATTTTCATTATTGATTGCAGGAAAAATTTTGGAAATATAATTTTGAACATTTGAAGAGTTGTCACATAATTCAAGGCTCTTCATAAAAGAAGTGTGCACCTGACGATGGGTACTTTGGTGATTTTATCCTTTGGGCTTATGGAAAGAGGTGCTTCAAGTGAAAAAGGGGGTGACATCTAGAAAAAGAAGTGGCTGTCACGGATTGTAGGAGGCACATGTTGCAGAAGTGGCGATTTAAATCAAGTGCAATATTGCTGGAATGGCACATGGAAAATGCATATCACAGCCCATAAAAAATGAGGCAGCTCGGATTCACTCCATTTGAGAATGCATGGGACGTC
The DNA here is from genome assembly GCF_000741045.1 of Vigna radiata var. radiata. Lineage (NCBI taxonomy): Eukaryota > Viridiplantae > Streptophyta > Magnoliopsida > Fabales > Fabaceae > Vigna > Vigna radiata. The sequence continues at coordinate 3,070,905 of NC_028354.1, forward strand.
CAAAGTAAAAGATCCTTCACATTTTCAGCAGCTTTAGGAAAGCAACAACGGCCCATATCCCTGCAGTTGTTCGCGGGCTTCAATTAAAAGATAAAAACATAGCACTCCATGCACACAGCTACTGTCACGACCCATGAGCACCACGCCTCATCACGAAAAGAAGGTTGCAACGTCCAACAAAGATGTCTCAGCCCGGCAGCCCATGAACACCACAGGTCCAGGACGAGGTGCATACGGTAACTCTCCACGGCCCAACAGCTTCAACCAACACATCCAGGTGGCAACGGTCCAGCATCAAATAAAGAACTTCCAGCAGCTTGGATAAAGGGTGCAGCAGCGTCCAACGTGTACATCAAGGCCAGCAACGTGGAAGCAAGCCTTGAAGCAGCAGCTTGGATTGGATTTTGTATTGAATAAAAGGCACACAACACTCCTTCACGCGTCATGCATGACACGACCCAAGCTCCAGCATCTAGCAGCCCATTCATCTTCAAAGGCAACTACTCCTGCTTCAATCACGGGCCATCAAAGAAAAGATGGTAGCGGTGCAGATTCCACCAGTTTAATTCCACTAAGTTGCAGCAACAAGCACCCCAGCAGCCCATCATCTACACGGTCCAGCTGGGGAGAGGTACACATCCAATGGTGGTTTAAGCTGACGTCTAGCAAATGGTGTCACGGGCTGGAGAAAAAAAAATGGTGCCACGGCCTTTTTGGAAGCACCCAACACAGCAACATTTGACGTAAAAATAGAAGTAGTGTGCGCCGAATTCAAAGCTGAATTAAAATTAGAAAAAAAAAAAAGAAGAAAAGGTATGGTCCAGCACGTTAGCAGCCAGCAGGGCCCATGGGGAATCAACTTTGTACGTCCAGCTTTGGATAAATAAGCAGCACGTCTTGGCGGTGCATCTAGCAGCCCACACTTCTTGAAGGAGTTTCCATCCAGTTTTAGCACGATCCAAGCAGCAAGCTTGCATCAACATCTGAACTAGCACACGTGATTCATTTCTTCCCACGTACAAAAGAGCTGCAGCAGCCTACATTTATCTAAACCTCACGCTCCAGCATCTTCACAGCCCACACTGCAACAACGTTTTTCCTCTCCAGCACACAGCCTTCACGACCCAACAACCTCATCCAGCTCACGGCCTGCACCTCCAAATATTTGAATCAAGAAGCTTGAGCAAAGGTGGCTGCAAAATGAGAATCACGCTGCAGCTAGCTGAATCATCTTGGGCCGAGGTCGTTTCATTTGAAGGATACGTCCAACAAACAAGACCTCTAGTATTGGCAGCATCCAACACGCTGTCCACTTGGCTTTTCTTTGAACAATCCTATTAAATAGAAAAGAAGTAGCACATGCTGATTTATTACTTGGAAGAAGGTGCATACAAGAGAAAAAAAATGGCATGGGCTGGAAATAAAATGGCTTGCAACAAGCGGCCCATGGGACGTCCAAAGGAATAGGCACGCCACATTGAAAGACGGATTGGTAATTTAAAGGAGAGGACACAAAACCCTAGGGATATTTTTATTCCTAGGACCAGCCGTCAAACAGATATATCTTTTACACTTTTCTTTTTTATAGCAGACAAAGACTTTGCAATGGAAGGATATAGATGAGAATAGAGTAGGAGCTGCCACTTGTTTTGTTTTTGTTTTAGAATGTTTTTCTAAGTTTTCCTGGAACGTTTATGTTGTTAACACTTTTATGAATGAAAGAAGCAATTTTCCCATTTTATTTTTGTGCAAGTGCTGGAACGTTTGTTTTCAGTTTTCATTGAATGTAGAAGCCCTGATTGATGGGAAGTGCATGGACACTTGGCTGGACGTCACAGCTTGGGAATTTATTAGAAGTTCAATGGTTTACTTTACTTGGAGGAAACAGTGATTTTAATTTGCAAGCTGCACACAAGTTATTAATTTTCATTTCCTTACTTTGGAGAAAGCGACGCTCATTTATTAGGCTGAAGTAATTTTGTTGGAATTTATTTAATACTACTTACCTTTTTGCAATTATGGTGCACTCACGCATTTATTTTGTTTTGTTTGAGTGATATGTTTCTTTTAGTTGATTACAATGTGCCCTTTATTATTCACTTTTTAGCTCATCATTGCATTTTAATATTGTTTTCTTTTTTTTTCTTATTATTTTTATAATGCATTTAATTTAGTTTACATATCTTGCTTTAGGATTGTTCAATTTACTGATTTTGTTCACCATGATGTTTGTTTTGTTCGATTGTGTTACTTTAATTGTCATGATAGCTTAAATTAATTCAGTTGGTCATTAGCTATATTATAATGTTTCCTTGAGATTCCCGGACTGTAATTGTATTTTGCTGTTGCTCTGATTTGGCTCAACATTTAATCTGTTGTCTGCCTGCGATTAGGTATACGCTTAGTTGCCTAATCAGTATTTAATCTTCGCTTAATTGATTAAACCGAATGGTGGATGACTGATTGGAATTAAGCATTGCATTCCCTTAGTTTGCATTTTTGAAGACCAAATTAGCCTTCGCTTAGTTTGGTGATTCATGTCGGATTTGGATTAGAGTAGTGTGTATTTGTCGTTAATCTAGGATAAGAAGCATAGTAATTGAGTTAATGACCAACCGCTTTTATTTTGTATTTGATTCCGTTTTTACATCTGTGTTTACCTTTCTGTTTGCATCTGTGTTTTAATTTAATTCATCGCATTCACAAACCTTTCACAACCCCCTACCCCACCCCCCACTTCGTGTTTGACCTAATTCTCGAGCCACATTTGGTCCTTGAGAGACGACCTAGGAGTCAGTTCCTAGTTTATACTGCATTCTTTTATGCACATTAAATTTTGCATGGGGTGCGACCTCCATCAGTAACGCAACTCTGGATCTTGTTGGCGATGACCTCACCATCATTCACGTCCATCTGCCTCAGCATACAGTAGACAAACATAATCCTGTGGATAGTGATATCAAAAACATAGGAACATGGCTGAACATTGCATGAGTGAATGACATCCAATACTTTGCCAGGGGTGTCCGATCTGCCCTTTTAATGTTAATGGGCACTCCATTTGGGTTCCTGTGAAAGTGTCCTCCAGGTACACACATCACCCTCTCAATATCCGTATAATATGAAAACTCCCCTATGTTCAGTGCATACTGTCACTGCTCTCCAAACGCATAATCCTTTTGGAACAACAACATTTATGTAATAACAATTTCTAACAGTATGACCAACACATTTGCAATAAAAACATGCATTTCTAGCAGGTTTATTCATATAAGTGAATTTCCTAGCATTGGTTCTGTTAGATTGAGCTTTGTAGCCAATTCCTTGCCTATTAATGATTCTGCCAGATGAATTCAAAACAGCATCTAAATTGTCTCTACCTTGAGTAAACTTAGCTAGCGTGCTAGTCAAGTAATTTATCTTTTCAATATGATCAGGACAATTTTCACATTTTTTTCTCTATTGTAACAGTTTTAATTTCAGCATCTTTAGGAGATAACAAATCTTCATTCAGTTCTTTTTCTAATCTTTCATTTTCTGCAACAAGGTTATTGATTCTATTTTCAAAATCTCTTCTTTCAGAGCTCAATCGATTTACCTTGTATTGTAGTCCCATAGCTTCAGCATGTAACTCTTTAAATGCATCTTGCAGTAGATCATATTTGACTTCTACTGGTTCATTTGATATGTCAGCATCACCGTCATAGTCGTCCCATGTTACACCTGTCATGTAGCACAAATTTGATTCCTCTTCTTGATCAGAATCTTCATCACTTGAATTCTCAGAATCTGAGTTTTCCCAAGAAATGTAGGCTCATTTTCTTCTCGTATTCTTGCCTTGAGGGAATCTTTTCTTTCCTCTTTGCTTTGGCTGTAAGTTAGGACAATCAGGCTTGATGTGACCTTCTTTTCCACATTCATAGCACTGGACAACATTTGTACTGAAGCTCTTCTTTTTATTTTGACCTGCATGGTTAGACAATTGAATATCATTTTGCATAAGTCGACTAAACTTTCTTACCATCATGGTCATCAGTTCTTTATCGTCCAAGTCTGCTTCTATGATGTTTTTGCTTGATGCTTTCAGAGCAATGGACTTCTTTTCTTCAATCTCCTCTTCATCCTTTGATCTACCAAGTTCCAACTCGTGTTCCCGTAACTTGCCAAACAAGGTATTCATATTCATTGTTGTAAGATCTTTGGATTCAGAGATTGCAGTAACTTTTGGTTGTCAATTCCTATTTAGACTTTTCAAAATCTTTATGTTGATCTCCTCCTTATCAAACACTTTGCCAAGATGTGAGTGAATCGTTTCTGCACATCATAGATGTTTTCTCCAGCTTTCATTCTGAACAATTCATACTCCTGTATCAAAGAATTATTTATGGCTCTCTTGACTTCTTCCGTGCCTTTATGAGTTACCTCTAAGACATCCCACGTTTCCTTTGCAGATTTGCATTGAGATATCCTGAAAAATTCATCAATTGTTAGTGCAGAGGCAATAATATTTCTAGCATTAACATCATACTGAGCTTTTCTATTTTCATCAGCAATCCACTCAGTAAAAGGTTTTAAAACAGTTTTACTATCAACAGTTNTTGTAGGCACATATGGACCATTCAAAGTGGCATCCAAAATTCCCTTATCTTGCGATTCAAGAAAGATCTGCATGCGAATTTTCCAAAAAGGATAGTTTTCACCAGCAAACAGAGGTGGTCTGTTTGTTGAAGCACCTTCACCAAAATTTTGAAAACAGGAAGCCATCCCCAGGTTTTATAGTCGAATAAAACGAAAACAGAGTCGACTATGTTTTTCAAATATCTTATGAAAACCAGCTCTGGTGCCAATTGTTAGGAAAACAGGTAGGCTTCTTTACACCAAGAGGGGGGGTGAATTGGTGTTGTTTCAAAAACAAAATCTTTTCACAATCTTGAAACAAAAGTATAAAGCTTTTTTTATCTTTTCTTGAAACGCAAGTAATGAAAATTTCAATGCAGCGGAAAAACGCAGTTGACTGCTAAACAGATATAGTCGACTGAATTTAAAGAGTGCATGGATAGAGAAAATCAAACACTGGTTTTTATACTGGTTCGGCCAACAATGCCTATATCCAGTTTCCTTCCAACCTAGGAAGAAAATGCACTATAATGGTTGCGGTTTTCACAACAAGGAATTTATAGAAGCCTCACGTAAAAATATAAATCTCCTCTCTAACCCAAAACCAAAATATAGCTGCACAACAAAACCAGACTTGCAGCAAGACTCCCCTCTTCTGCAATCTAAACCCACGTCGAACAATCCTCAACGTGTAACCAGCACCCTTCATAGGATGCCAAGCCTATAATCAACACAACAGTCTTCACAGGATGTCAAGCCTTCAACGATCAATCAAGAAGCACCTTCTTCGTGCAGATAATGATCAAGCAGTGAGCGCAATTGCCTTCTCCCTTTGAATCTCTCTCAAGAAAGATCACCACCGTCTTCTTGGAGAATTCTTGGAGCTGTTAACACAGAGAATTCAATCTGAAACAAGGAATGAAAATGTCAGTGCGTCAAAAGTCTTTTGAACAAATCGCGTTCATTTTATTTATAGTTTTATGTTATTCATATTGCTTCTCAGTCGAATTGCCTACTAATCCAGTCGATTGTATTAAAACAGTTATAACAGACAGTCAACATAGAGGCTCTCAGTCAACAAAATTCAACACACATTTATTACAGTTGACCAAGTCATCGATGCTTAACTAACTTATAAAAATATAGTCATTGGAGCGCGTAAGCATAACAAAATTCTAAACAGATCAAAGATACAGTCGAATGTACTCATAACAAAGTCGACTGACACATGAAAAAACCACTTTGAAATTCTTTTCAACTCAAAACGTCACAAAGCACTGATGTTCAAAATCTGTACAAAGGTTTTAGAACAAGTCGACTTTGTACATTATGTGATGTAAAAATATTGATTATTGTGTTGAATCTATGTTGAATCTGTGTACATTATGTGATTGTTTGATATGCAGGTCTGCTTTTGTGATAGTGGATATCACAAAAACAGACCTACTATTAAAAAAATTTCGGGAGAATAGGCCACGGTTGTGGCCAAAACTGAGGTAGAAAGTTAGACGAAATTTTTTACCGCAGTTGCAGTAGGAATCACAGTCATATCCCCAGGTTTTTACTGCGGTTGGAACCGCGGCCAAATGTTAGACAAAAATTTAAAAAAAAATGGGAGGGTTTGGTCGCGGTTCCAGGTGGAATCGCGGTCATATCCCTAGGTTTTTAC